>NC_084734.1:2599244-2659244 GCF_033978785.1 Entelurus aequoreus
TCCAGCCTTGAACACCCGACATTATGGAGCTGACAGAAAAAGAGCCGAATATAGATGAGATCTGCAGCAGGAGAGGAACTCACGATCACGTTGTAGTGTCTCACACCATCGCTGATATCTCAGCTCTCTTTCAGTTTTACCATGTGCTTTATTTTGACAGTTACATTCCAACCCTTTTGCTCGTCTTCAAAGGAAAATATGACATCTTCACAAAGGATCAGCAACTAAAGTGTTCCATTGAGATTTCTTGTATTGCAATGTAAACGTACTCCTTATCAATAGCTTTGTGTAATGAGAATACCTGTGTGAATACACTGCAGCCTATTTTTATTTTTGTGTAAATGTGCTATCTTTAATATTTATCCCCCCCCCCCCCCCCCCCTGGAACACCATTTTATTACATTTTTCTGAATCTGAAATAATTTGTAGCACGAGAGCATGTTAACAATACCAAAAAAATACACAGATAGGTGAGAATAAAATAAATATGAAGTATGAATAACACAACATCAGGACATACTAAAAGTGTGTGTGTGTGTGTGTGTGTGTGTGTGTGTGTGTGTGTGTGTGTGTGTGTGTGTGTGTGTGTGTGTGTGTGTGTGTGTGTGTGTGTGTGTGTGTGTGTGTGTGTGTGTGTGTGTGTGTGTGTGTGTGTGTGTGTGTGTGTGTGTGTGTGCGCTTGAGCGACATGAACCAATAAAGTGAATCAACAAATAAATAAGTAAATGAAAAAAATATATTTAAAAAATATTAAAAAACAAAAAAGCAATCATTTTCTAGTCCGGTTGCCAGTCGGGTGTTGCTGTATATGCATGTGTATAAAAAAAAACAGTTCCCAGACCAATGGCTTGCAACTGTGAATGGGTTCTCATACAAATACTTTCCACTTAAAAGAGCTGTTCAAAGGACTCGATTCGTTCGCAAACGTCCCATTTCTATATTGTGCAGCTATTCTACCTGAGATACATATATATATATATATACATAACAGGACAAGCGGTAGAAAAAGGATGGATATATATATATATATATATATATATATATATATATATATATATATATATATATATATATATATATATATATATATATATATATATATATATATATATATATATATATATATATATATATATATATATATATATATATATATATATATGTATATGTATATATATGTATATGTATATATATATGTATATGTATATATATATATGTATATGTATATATATATATGTATATGTATGTATATATATATGTATTATATATATATATATATATATATATATATATATATATATATATATATATATATATATGTATGTATGTATGTATGTATGTATGTATGTATGTATATATATATATATATATATATATATATATATATATATATATATATATATATATATATATATATATCCATCCTTTTTCTACCGCTTGTCCTGTTATGTATATACGTATATATTGTTGATGCTTTGGTTTTTGGCTGAGACCAGGGATCTTGGGCTCAAAAAAGGTTGGTGACCACTGGTCTAGAGAGTGGATTATATAATACCCACTGTTGGTGTGTCAGCCAGTGCACAACACGTAAGAGGAGGGCAGATCGAGCCATAAATTAGTGGTGTCGATACCATGGGTTGTATCGGTGTATGATTAATACTGGAGTGACTAAGTCAATATTTTCATTTTCTCAAAATCTTTTTTTTTTTTTTTTTAATGTTTACAAGCTCAGGGAAATAATTCCCTGGACACAGGAGGACTTTGAGGACAAACACTTAAGGATTTAAGCCAGTAGTAAATAGTAGTTGTTAATTGTGTTTAGTTATTGTGTATTGTTGACTTTGTTTTGCTCAAATGTCATAACATACGATAAGGAACTAGTTACAATATTGCGTCGCGATTGTTAAACGGTCAATAGCAGTCACCATAAATACATTTTAAAAATGACAGTTAATATATACTACCGTTCAAAAGTTTGGGGTCACCCAAACAATTTAGTGGAATAGCCTTCATTTCTAAGAACAAGAATAGACTGTCGAGTTTCAGGTGAAAGTTCTCTTTTTCTGGCCATTTTGAGCGTTTAATTGAGCCCACAAATGTGATGCTCCAGAAACTCAATCTGCTCAAAGGAAGGTCCGTTTTGTAGCTTCCGTAACGAGCTAAAGTGTTTTCAGATGTGTGAACATGATTGCACAAGGGTTTTCTAATCATCAATTAGCCTTCTGAGCCAATGAGCAAACACATTGTACCATTAGAACTAGGGATGTCCGATAATGGCTTTTTGCCGATATCCGATATGCCGATATTGTCCAACTCTTTAATTACAGATACCGATATCAACCGATACCGATATCAACCGACATATACAGTCGCGGAATTAACACATTATTATGCCTAATTTGGACAACCAGGTATGGTGAAGATAAGGTACTTTTTTTTTTTTAAAATGAATCAAATAAAATAAGATAAATAAATTAAAAACATTTTCTTGAATAAAAAAGAAAGTAAAACAATATAAAAACAGTTGCATAGAAACTATTAATTAATGAAAAATTTGTAAAAGTAACTGTTAAAGGTTAGTATTATTAGTGGAGCAGCAGCACGCACAATCATGTGTGCTTACGGACTGTATCCCTTGCAGACTGTATTGATATATATTGATATATAATGTAGGAAGCAGAATATTAATAACAGAAGGAAACAACCCTTTTGTGTGAATGAGTGTAAATGGGGGAGGGAGGTTTTTTGGGTTGGTGCACTAATTGTAAGTGTATCTTGTGTTTTTTATGTGGATTTAAAAAATAAATAAAAAAAACGATACTGATAATAAAAAAAAACGATACCAATAATTTCCGATATTACATTTTAACGCAAACCGATATTATCGGACATCTCTAATTAGAACACTGGAGTGATAGTTGCTGGAAATGGGCCTCTATACACCTATGTAGATATTGCACCAAAAAGCAGACATTTGCAGCTAGAATCGTCATTTACCACATTAGCAATGTATAGAGTGTATTTCCGTAAAGTTAAGACTAGTTTAAAGTTATCTTCATTGAAAAGTACAGTGCTTTTCCTTCAAAAATAAGGACATTTCAACGTGACCCCAAACTTTTGAACGGTAGTGTATGTTATCTGCATATTGGTATCGGCTGATATCACTCATCGATGACTGAAATCGATGTCATAGAACCGTGATCGCAACATCCGTAATTCAATCTATTTTATTGTGTTTTGTGCTGTGATTTTCCTTGTTTTATGACAACGTGTCGACGTCAATCCCTTACAAAATCCCTATTTCTCAGTATCGGCAGTGTTACTTTCCAAAAAGATGCCAGGTAATCCCAGAATGTGAGAGAGTTAATCATCATTTGAACGACGGAGCCAGTTTGTCCTTTGTCTGGCCTCATTTACAACGCTCGCATCCATGATGGATCATTCACTTTGATGATATCCTAAATCTAAACCTTTGCTAGGCTTTAAATGCAGACGGGTTGAAATACAGATAAAACTCTGTAATTTATTTGTTGTGAGAGAGGAAACAGAAAAGGCGCAGTAAAACAAGGATATGATAAAAAAAAAAAAAAAAAGAAATGTGACAGTTTTATATCCTGGTAATTACTTAAAAAAGGTCTGAGTGATTGTGCCAAATGTCTTGGAAATGTATCTGAGATGAGCTCACTTAAATATTAATCTGCTTTTAGTGATAGAAAAGGTCACTTCTTTGACTTTGGGTGAATATTAAGTGAGCGAGCGGCTGGATCGTAACATCGCCGAGATAACGGCAGTCAGATTTGAGGTCCAGAATGATGTGGGCAGTGACAGCTTCTGTGAGCGTGCTCTTTTATACCATCACAGTAAATGTGACATAAAACAGTGCAGATGTGATTTGAGCGTCGACTTTCAGCTGGAATTTAACGGCAAAAAGTCAGTGTTCAAAAACAAAGAAAAAAAAAAAATCACGAAAAGAGGGGTATTTTATTTGAACTAAGCAAAATTATCTGCCAATAGAACAAGAAAATTCGGCTAGTCAAGACTTTCCAAAACAAGTAAAATTAAAGCTGCAAGCAGCATTGGTCGGGTCCGCCTTTTGGCAGGTCTAGGCGAGACCTACATAGAGGTATTTGTTTCATGTCTCTAAGACGTTCCTACCGGAAGTTATAAGCAGTTTTGTCTGAGTTTTCCTCTAAAAAGCATTTTTTTCTCTGTTTTATTTAAAAATTGCCCTAGAGCACAATTTTGAGTTTCGGGGTTCGGTTATTTTTTGAGATCGCAATTTCTACCAGTCCCGATGTGTGTGAGAAGTTTGGTGAGTTTTGAAGTATTTTAAAGGGGGTCAAATTACAGCTCAAAGAGGCAAAAACGAGTTTTTTTAGTACAATTTTGTCTTGAAGGGGAAATTGCCAACTTCCTGTTGGTTTTTGCCCGAGGATGTAAAATTATGAAATGTAGTTCTAAGTCTAACCTACATAGAGGTTTTTGTTTCATGTCTCTACGACCTTCCTAGTGGGAGTTACAGGCAGTTTGTTTTTATTTTTTCTAGGGGGCGCTAGAGCGCAATTTTTATTTTTGGGGTTTGGTTTTGTAATTTTGTTGAAATTTTTGCAGGTCCTGATTTGTGTGTCAAATTTGGTGAGTTTTGGAGTATGTTAAGTGGGTCAAATTAGCGTTTTTTGTGGCGGCGGAAGAATAATAATAATTAAAGCTGCAAGCAGCGTTGGTCGGGTCCGCCTTCTGGCAGGTGCTAGTCCTAGGTGTCCCAATACTTTTGTCCAGTGGTAGTCCTGAGTGAGACCTACATAGAGGTTTTTGTTGCAAGTCTCTACGATATTCGTACTGGGAGTTAGAGGAAGTTGTGTCTGTGTTTTTTTCCTAGGTGCTGCGGCACAGTGGTTCTTTTCTTTGAAGGCTCGTAAAATCAAAACCGTAGCACTTATTAAAACGCTTTCGCCAGCTTTTAATCAGAAGGGTTCAATCTCTCTCCTGTAGTAGTTTGAAGCCAAAACGACAAACCCGCTCAGAGGAGATAATGTTTGATGTTTGGTGACCGCTTTTAAAAAAAAAAGTGTTTTGAAGTGGGGATATCAAACTTCCTGTTGATTTTTGCTGAAGGATTTCAATCTATGAAATGTAGGTCTAAGTGAGACCTACGTAGAGGTTTTTGTTTCATGTCTCTAAAATTTTCCTACCGGAAGTTACAAGCAGTTTTGTCTGTGTTTTCCTCTGAGAAGCAGTTTTGTCTCCGTTTTATTCAAAAATTGCGCTAGAGCGCAATTTTGAGTTTTGGGGTTCGTTTTTTTTTTTTAGATCGCAATTTCCACCAGTCCCAATGTGTGTAAAAATGTTGATGAGTTTTGAAGTATTTTAAGGGGGTCAAATTACAGCTCAAAAAGAGGCAAAAATTAGTGTTTTTAGTAATTTTTTGTGTTGAAGGGGAAATTGCCAACTTCCTGTTGGTTTTTGCCCGAGGATGTGAAATTATGAATTGTAGGTCTAAGTGAGACCTACATACAGGTTTTTGTTTCATGTCTCTACGACCTTCCAAGTTGGAGTTACAGGCAGTTTGTTTTTGTTTTTTTCCTAGGGGGCGCTAGAGCACAACATTTTATTTTTGGGGTTTGGTTTTTTTACTAAAGTGTGCTGTCCCAGTTTTTCTATGTGTGTATAAAATTTGGTGAGTTTTTAAGCATGTTAAGGGGGGCAAAGTAGTGCGCAAAGCTGCGGAATAATAATCAACCTTACAATTTCAATAGGTTCCTTTGTACCTGTGGGAGTCCTTTGTACGGGGTTCATGCGAACCCTAATTAAAGCTGCAAGCAGCGTTGGTCGGGTCCGCCTTTTGGCAGGTGCTAGTCCTAGAAGTCCCAATACTTTTGTCCAGTGGTAGTCCTGAGTGAGACCTACATAGAGGTTTTTGTTTCGTGTCTCTACGATATTCGTACTGGGAGTTAGAGGAAGTTGTGTCTGAGTTCACATTGTCATTATAGGGTATTGTGTGTAGAATTTTGAGGACAAAAAAGAAATAATTGCATTTTCCGTTGTCATTATAGGCACCGGAGCAACTTTAGTGCTGCGGGTCTTTGAAGGCTTGTAAAATCAAAACCGTACTACTAATTAGAAAGCTTTCGTCAACTTTTAATCAGAAGGGTTCAATCTCTCTCCTGTAGCAGTTTGAAGGCGAAACGACAAACGGGCTCAGAGTAGATAACGTTTGATGTTTGGTGACCGGTTGTAACAAAAATTTTGTTTTGAAGGAGGAATAGAAAACTTCCTGTTGATTTTTGCTGAAGGACGTCAATATATGAAATGTAGGTCTAGACAAGACCTACATAGAGGTATTTGTTTCATGTCTCTAAGACGTTCCTACCGGAAGTTACAAGCAGTTTTGTCTGAGTTTTCCTCTGAGGAGCAGTTTTGTGTCTGTTTTATTCAAAAATTGCGCTAGAGCGCAATTTTGAGTTTTGGGGTTCGGTTTTTTTTTAGATCGCAATTTCCACCAGTCCCAATGTGTGTGAAAAGTTTGGTGAGTTTTGAAGTATTTTAAGGGGGTCAAATTACAGCTCAAAGACGCAAAACTTAAAAAACATTTTTTGTCTTGAAGGGGAAATTGCCAACTTCCTGTTGTTTCTTGCCTGAGGATGTGTCATTATGAATTGTAGGACTAAGTGAGACCTACATACAGGTTTTTGTTTCATGTCTCTACGCCCTTCCTAGTGGGAGTTACAGGCAGTTTTGTCTGAGTTTTCCTCTGAGGAGCAGTTTTTTTGTCTGTTTTTTTCAAAAATTATGTAGAGCACAATTTTGAGTTTTGGGGTTCGGTTTTTTTTTAGATCGCAATTTCCACCATTACCGATGTGTGTGAGAATTTTGGTGAGTTTTGAAGTAGTTTAAGGGGGTCAAATTACAGCTCAAAAATAAAAAATGAGTGTTTTTAGTAATTTTTTGTCTTGAAGGGGAAATTGCCAACTTCCTGTTGGTTTTTGCCCGAGGATGTGAAATTATGAAAGGTAGGTCTAAGTGAGACCTGCATAGAGGTTTTTGTTTTATGTCTCTACGACATTCCTAGTGGGAGTTAGAGGCAATTTACTTCCCAGGGGGCGCTAGAGAGCAGTTTTGATTTTTGGGGTTTGGGTTTTTTGTATGTGTGTGTAAAATTTGGTGAGTTTTGAAGCATGTTAAGGGGGGCAAAGTAGTGCGCAAAGCTGCGGAATAATAAAGAAAGAATAATAAAACCTAACAAATACAATAGGTTCCTTTGTAACCTGTACAAAGGACTCCCTAGGGGAGTCCTTTGTACTGGTTACAGGGCGGACCCTAATTAGCTAACCTCAATGAACCCAAAAATACCTTAAAATAAGTATATTCTCACTAATAACAAGTGCACTTTTCTTGGTAGAAAAAAAAAGAGACCTTTTTGCTCAATATGTTGAAAAATATTCTTAAATGAAGTAAATGTGACCTGTGCTGGCAAAATGAGTCACAATGAGGACATTTTTAAAAAAAAAACCTAAGCCCTTGTGGTGATATCCTTTACACACTGACGTCGCTTTTTGATCCTGAGGGATCGAAGGTCACGGGCATTCAATGTTGGTTTTCAGCCTTGTTGCTTACGTGCGGTGATTTCTCCAGATTCTCTGAGCCTTTTGATGATATTACGGAGCGTAGATGGTGAAATCCCTAAATTCCTTGCAATAGCTGGTTGAGAAACAAAGTGGTGACCCTCCCCCCCGTCCTTGTTTGTGAATGACTGAGCATTTCATGGAAGCTGCTTTTATACCCAATCATGGCACCCACCTGTTCCCAATTAGCCTGTTCACCTGTGGGATGTTCCAAATAAGTGCATTCCTCAACTTTATCTGTCTTTTTTAGTAGAGAACGTCGACGATAAAGTTTGCAACTTTTGAAAGGATTTAGTAGAGAACGTCGACGATAAAGTTTGCAACTTTTGGTCGCGATATTGTCATATTTTTGCTGAAAGGATTTAGTAGAGAACATCGACGATAAAGTTTGCAACTTTTGGTCGCGATATTGTCATATTTTTGCTGAAAGGATTTAGTAGAGAACGTCGACGATAAAGTTTGCAACTTTTGAAAGGATTTAGTAGAGAACGTCGACGATAAAGTTTGCAACTTTTGGTCGCGATATTGTCATATTTTTGCTGAAAGGATTTAGTAGAGAACATCGACGATAAAGTTTGCAACTTTTGGTCGCGATATTGTCATATTTTTGCTGAAAGGATTTAGTAGAGAACGTCGACGATAAAGTTTGCAACTTTTGAAAGGATTTAGTAGAGAACGTCGACGATAAAGTTTGCAACTTTTGGTCGCGATATTGTCATATTTTTGCTGAAAGGATTTAGTAGAGAACATCGACGATAAAGTTCGCAACTTTTGGTCGCGATATTGTCATATTTTTGCTGAAAGGATTTAGTAGAGAACATCGACGATAAAGTTTGCAACTTTTGGTCGCGATATTGTCATATTTTTGCTGAAAGGATTTAGTAGAGAACATCGACGATAAAGTTTGCAACTTTTGGTCGCGATATTGTCATATTTTTGCTGAAAGGATTTAGTAGAGAACGTCGACGATAAAGTTTGCAACTTTTGAAAGGATTTAGTACAGAACGTCGACGATAAAGTTTGCAACTTTTGGTCGCGATATTGTCCTATTTTTGCTGAAAGGATTTAGTAGAGAACGTCGACGATAAAGTTTGCAACTTTTGGTCGCGATATTGTCATATTTTTCCGGAAAGGATTTAGTAGAGAACGTCGACGATAAAGTTTGCAACTTTTGGTCGCGATATTGTCATATTTTTGCTGAAAGGATTTAGTAGAGAACGTCGACGATAAAGTTTGCAACTTTTGGTCGCGATATTGTCATATTTTTGCTGAAAGGATTTAGTAGAGAACGTCGACGATAAAGTTTGCAACTTTTGGTCGCGATATTGTCATATTTTTGCTGAAAGGATTTAGTAGAGAACATCGACGATAAAGTTTGCAACTTTTGGTCGCGATATTGTCCTATTTTTGCTGAAAGGATTTAGTAGAGAACGTCGACGATAAAGTTTGCAACTTTTGGTCGCGATATTGTCCTATTTTTGCTGAAAGGATTTAGTAGAGAACGTCGACGATAAAGTTTGCAACTTTTGGTCGCGATATTGTCATATTTTGCTGAAAGGATTTAGTAGAGAACGTCGACGATAAAGTTTGCAACTTTTGGTCGCGTTAATGTCATATTTTTGCTGAAAGGATTTAGTAGAGAAAATCGACGATAAAGTTCGCAACTTTTGCTCGCTGATAAAAAAAAAACCTTGCCCCTACCGGAAGTAGCGTGACGTCACAAGCGGTAGTGCTGCTCACAATTCCCCGTTGTTTACATGGAGCAAGAGATATTCGGGGCGAGAAAGCGACGATTACCCCATTAATTTGAGCGAGGATGAAAGATGTGTGGATGAGGAACGTTAGAGTGACGGACTAGAATGCAGTTCAAGAGATATCTTTTTTCGCTCTGACCGTAACTTAGGTACAAGCTGGCTCATTGGAATCCACACTCTCTCCTTTTTCTATTGTGGATCACGGATTTGTATTTTAAACCACCTCGGATACTATATCCTCTTGAAAATGAGAGTCGAGAAGGCGAAATGGACATTCACAGTGACTTTTATCCCCACGACAATACATCGACGAAGCTCTTTAGCATGAGCTAACGTCATAGCATCTGGCTCAAATGCAGATAGAAACAAAATAAATAAATCCCTGACTGGAAGGATAGACAGAAGATCAACAATACTACTATCAGCAGACACCGAACCAAACACTGGACATGTAAATACACAGTTAATGCTGTGCCGCCTGTCGAAGCCTGGCAATGCTGTTGCTAACGACGCTAACTTAGCAACGGGACCTCGTCAGAGCTATGATAAAAACATTAGCGCTCCACCTACGCCAGCCAGCCCTCCTCTGCTCATCAACACCCGTGCTCACCTGCGTTCCAGCGATCGACGATGCGGTCGGCGGCCCGGAGACGTAGGAAGTCAAGGTGAGATCCCCGGCGCTAGCGTCTGCTATCCAACAAAGTCCTCCTTGTTGTGTTGCTGCAGCCAGCCGCTAATACACCGATCCCACCTACAACGTTCTTCTTTGCAGTCTCCATTGTTCATTAAACAAATTGCAAAAGATTCACCAACACAGATGTCCAGAATACTGTGGATTTTTGTCGACGAAAACAGAGTTAACTTTATAAGTTAACCCGGCCGTATTGGCATGTGTTGCAATGTTAAGATTTCATCATTGATATATAAACTATCAGACTGCGTGGTCGCTAGTAGTGGCTTTCAGTAGGCCTTTAAATATATATGTTGAAAAGGATTTGCAAATGATTGTATTTTGTTTTTAATTACCATTTACACAACGTGCCAACTTCACTGGTTTTGGGTTTTGTATTTAGTATTTTTCAAAGCGTTATCGGAGAACAATAGCAATCATTTTCACAGCCACCAACAGTCATTTGATGATGAACCTGCGTGATGATGACAAATGAGGGTAAGCTGGCATGCGTGCAGAGTGTAATTGGAAGATAATTCCATGTGATTTGTCTTAACTGATTGGGGCAGATGGGTGGTTCTGGAGCTATAGGATAATAAGCTGATCAACATACGTGGGCAGAGTTGAGTTATTTTAGTTTAGAGCAGGGATTCTTAACATTTTTGATTTTGGAGTCCAACTTTTCCACAATGGAGGGACCCGAGTGGTGGAAAAGTGTATTACCACTGTGCCCTGTACGGACCTCACCTAAATAAAATATATTTTTAGCGATTTTCATTGGTTACGAAAAACTGGTTTACAGCACAGATCTCAAATTCAATTTATCTCGGGTCGCTGGAGGTTGAGTCTGGCTGAGTAGACGGCATACTTGCCAACCTTGAGACCTCCAATATCGGGAGGTGGGGGGGTGGGGGGGGCGTGTTTGGGGCGGGGGCATGGTTGGGGCGTGGCTAAGGGCGTGGTTAAGAGGAGAGTATATTTACAGCTAGAATTCACCAAATCAAGTATTTCATATATATATATATATATATATATATATATATATATATATATATATATATATATATATATATATATATATATATATATATATATTTATTACATTTTTTTTAATATTTTTTTTATATATATTTTTATATATATATACATATATATATATATATATATATATATATGTATATATATATATATATATATATATATATATATATATATATATATATATATATATATATATATATATATATATATATGTATGAAATACTTGACTTTCAGTGAATTCTAGCTATATTTATTTTTTTTAATTTTATTTTATTTTATTATACATATAAATAAAAGACATACTTGAATTTCAGTGTTCTGCAGGCTATCCAGTAGGTGGCAGTATTTTCCTGTTAAAGAGTGTCACAACATTGCTGTTTACGGCAGACGAACTGATTTACGGTAGACTAAACGTGACTGCTGTTGTTGTGTGTACTAGACTGGCCTGCCTGTAGTCCAGACCTGTCTCCCATTGAAAATGTGTGGCGCATTATGAAGCCTAAAATAGCACAAGGGAGACCCCCGGACTTTTGAACAACTTAAGCAAGAATGGGAAAGAATTCCACCTGAGAAGCTTCAAAAATGTGTCTCCTTAGTTCCCAAACCTTTACTGAGTGTTGTTAAAAGGAAAGGCCATGTAACACAGTGGTGAACATGCCCTTTCCCAATTACTTTGGCACGTGTTGCAGCCATGAAATTCTAAGTTAATTATTCAAGTTTATGAGTTTGAACATCAAATATGTTGTCTTTGTAGCATATTCAATTGAATATGGGTTGAAAAGGATTCGCAAATCATTGTATTCCGTTTATATTTACATCTAACACAATTTCCCAAACTCATATGGAAACGGGGTTTGTACTTTGGTGTGACGATAAACTAACTGTTATAATCAGTCATGTTGTCTTTGTTCAGCTCCTATGATCTCCTATACTGGTTCTGTAAAAACCAGCACTGATACTCGTCATTTCTTTGACCCACACCCAACAAGTTATCGCACTTGCAGAAGTGTTTCATACACACACACACACACACACACACACACACACACACACACACACACACACACACACACACACACACACACACACACACACGCAGCTGTCCTTGCTCTCTGACCACCCCACCGCCACCACCGTATCCCCGGCATGACTGACTGTAGCAATCTGTGCTCGGAGCAGCTGCCATAGCAGCCATTAAAATGTCAGCCGAGTTTCAGTATTTACTTCATTTCTATTAACAGGACACGGGAAAAAGCGACTTGCTCTTAAACAATGTCCCTTTCAAGGGCGTTTTAAAAGCCTGTTTTTTAAAAAAAGCACCGTGATTTGCTGTGCTTTGAGCAAATTGTACGGCAAAAAGGTTAAATTTGAACCTTGGCGCAAAATATTCAAGGAATGCTAAATTAGAATTTTGATGGAGTGTTGACATATCTTTTCTGTCTCTTTCACTACACGGGTCATACAAAACCCAAAACCAGTGACTAAAAACAGAATACAATGATTTGCAAATCCTGTTCAACTTATATTCAATTGACTAGACTGCAAAGACAAGATATTTAACCTTCGAACTGGAAAACGTTGTTATATTTAGCAAATATTAGCTCATTTGGAATTTGATGCCTGCAGCATGTTTAAAAAAAGTTGGCACAAGTAGCAAAAATACTGATAAAGTTGAGGAATAATCATCAAACACTTATTTGGAACATCCCACAGGTGAACAGGCTAATTGGGAACAGGTGGGTGCCATGATTGGGTATTGTTGCGTTGACCAGCATTCCTCCAATGGGGAATTCAAATTGCTAGTCTCTCCCAGATTATTTTTATGGCAATAAGATGATGTTTATATTCAATCAACAGGCAGTAATTGGTATTTTGTGGTTTATTCTCCAAGCTTAGAGGACAAACGTGAGACCAATCCAGCACACCAGCGTTCCCTCGTCCGGTCTAGCTCGGTCTCCCCTCAAACCCCCGGAAGTCCCGTGATCTTCCCTCTGTCCCTCGCCCCCACTCCCTTTGTTTAGACTACTCCGAGTTATCTCTACTCTGACACATTCCAATCTAGAAGGCCGACACCTTACTATGAGACTCAAAAGAAGGAAGAATACTAGCTATTCTTTATATGACTATAGGAGTTTAGAAAGAAGTAACACTTAAATATGGATATGATTCTGATCTGCTTCCCACAGTATAAAAGTAAATTCCATGAAATGCTCAGTCATTCACAAACAAGGACGGGGCGAGGGTCACCACTTTGTCAACAAATGCCTGAGGAAATTGTTTAAGAACAACATTTCTCAACCAGCTATTGCAAGGAATTTAGGGATTTCACCATCCACGGTCCGTAATATCATCAAAAGGTTCAGAGAATCTGGAGAAATCACCGCACGTAAGCGATGATATTACGGACCTTCGATCCCTCAGGCTGTACTGCATTAAAAAGCGACATCGGTGTGTAAAGGATATCCCCACATGGGCTCAGGAACACTTGAGAAAACCACTGTCAGTAACTACAGTTGGTCGCTACATCTGTAAGTGCAAGTTAAAACTCTACTATGCAAAGCCGAAGCCATTTATCAACAACACCCAGAAACGCCGCCGGCTTCGCTGGGCCCGAGCTCATCTAAGATGGACTGATGCAAAGTGGAAAAGTGTTCTGTGGTCTGACGAGTCCACATTTCGAATTGTTTTTAGAAACGTGTCCTCCGGACCAAAGAGGAAAAGAACTGCAAAGACAAGATATTTAATATTCGAACTGAGAAACACATTTGTTTTTTGCAAATAATCATTAACTTGGAATTTAATGGCAGGAACACATTGCAAAAAAAGTTGGCATTTTTACCACTGTGTTACATGGCCTTTCCTTTTAACAACACTCAGTAAACGTTTAGGAACTGAGGAGACACATTTTTGAAGCTTTTCAGGTGGAATTCTTACCCATGAGCTCAGGCCCAGCGAAGCTGGCGGCATTTCTGGGTGTTGTTGATGAATGGCTTTGGCTTTGTATAGTAGAGTTTTAACTTGCACTTACAGGTGTAGCGACCAACTGTAGTTACTGACAGTGGTTTTCTGAAGTGTTCCCGAGCCCATGTGGTGATATCCTTTACACACTGATTTTGCTTTTTGATGCGGTACCGCCTGAGGGATCGAATAATACAAAGTAAAGTTTAAGTACCAATGATTGTCACACACACACACTAGGTGTGGTGAAATTCGTCCTCTGCATTTGACCCATCACCCTTGTTCACCCCCTGGGAGGTGAGGGGAGCAGTGGGCAGCAGCGGTGGCCGTGCCCGGGAATCATTTTTGGTGATTTAACCCCCAATTCCAAACCTTGATGCTAAGTGCCAAGCAGGGAGGTAATGGGTACCATTTGTATAGTCTTTGGTATGACTCGGCCGTGGTTTGAACTCGCAACCTACCCATCTCAGGGCGGACACTCTAACCACTAGGCCACTGACTGTCATCGCTTACCTGCAGAGATTTCTCCAGATTCTCCTTTTGATGATATTACGGAGCGTAAATGGTGAAATCCCTAAATTCCTTGCAATAGCTGGTTGAGAAATGTTGTTCTTAAACTGTTCAACAATTTGCTCAGGCATTTGTTGACATTGTGGTGACCCTCGCCCCATCCTTGTTTGTGAATGGCTGAGCATTTCACGGAAGCTGCTTTTATACCCAATCATGGCACCCACCTGTTCCCAATTAGCCTGTTCACCTGTGGGATGTTCCAAATAAGTGTTTGATGAGCATTCCTCAACTTTATCAGTCTTTTTTGCTACTGGTGCCAGCTTTTTTGAAACATGTTGCAGGCATCAAATTCCAAACGAGCTAATATTCGCAAAAAACAACAACGTTTCTCAGTTCGAACGTTAAATATCTTGTCTTTGCAGTCTATTTAATTGAATATAAGTTGAAAATGATTTGCAAATCATTGTATTCTGTTTTTATTTACCATTTACACAACGTGGTTTGGAGTTGTGTACAAACGATACGCCCAGTGACCTGAGGAGCAGATACTTAACAAGGAAAAACTTCAGTCCTTTGGGTTCTTGCATGTTTTCCTACCCTGCAGATTTGCAGCGCTGTGATTATTACGCATTATCTTGAAGAAACAGGCGCCTTCCCGTTATCTCAGCCAGTCTGGAGCAGTCCAGGAGGAGAGTCCACTACTGGCCCAGGCATTAGGGCTTCTAATCAACAGTGGGACGTGCTTCTCTAAATGGTCTAATGGTCTGTCATTAATGAGCTACACAGTGTTGACTCGCTTCATCAATCAGGCAAAGGTTGTTTTTTTTTGCAGTCAAGAGTGTTACTTGTTAACTTGTTGGCAGCCGGGCGTTGTTGTTTATTGCCTGTCACAAAGTGTTGAGGCTTAATTGCGAATAAAATGCTTTGACATTTCTTCATTTCTTCCAGCTGAGTAAAGTTAGTACACCTGAGCAAGACACTGTCATCATGATACTTCTATTTTCTGTCTAGTTTTAGCCAACAAGTACGAAATAGTGTGTGCAAAGTAAACAATTGTGGTCACTTTTAGTGGGCATTTAGCAGGTGATCTACTAAGACTGTGTCTGCAATTAATAGCAAGTGCAGAGCGCCCTATTTAAATAAGGTTTTCGCGGGTGTACCGGAGTTGCCCGTAAAAACACTCATTTCCCTCCACATTTATGAAATCATATGCTCCAACGATCCAATTTGTGGTGTTTTTGTTATGTTGTGGAATATGCAGTGGACAAATATGATGGGCGATATAGAAGTGTGACCTAGACCAGTGGTTCCCCAACCACCGGGCCACGGCCCGGTACCGGTCCGTGGACCGATTGGTACCGGGCCGCACAAGAAATAAAACTTTTTTTTTTTTTTCTTTTTTTTTTTTCTTTTTTTTTTTTTAAATGAAATCAACATAAAAACACAATATATACATTATATATCAATATAGATCAATACAGTCTGCAGGGATACAGTCCGTAAGCACACATGATTGTATTTATTTATGTAAAAAAAAAAAAAAAAAAAAATTTTTTTTTTTTTTTAAATACACCCCCCCCCACCCACCCACCCACCGGTCCGTGGGACAAATTTTCAAGCGTTGACCGGTCCGCAGCTACAAAAGGTTGGGGGACCACTGACCTAGACAACAGAATCTATTTTTAGCACACCAAAACGTGCTCTCTGGGAGGCATGGTGTCGTGCGTCTGGAATGATCCAGTTGCAAGGAGATGCACATTGCAAGATTTTTTTTATATATAGCTAGGGATGATGTTTGATAAGAAATTATCGAGTTCGAGCCCGTTATCGAATCCTCTTATCGAACCGATTCCTTATCGATTCTCTTATCGAATCCAGATAGGTTGTTGTATATGGAAAAAACCACACAATATTTGGTTTAACAAAAGCTCACTTTTATTTTATAAGAAAAAAAATAGAATAAAAAACAATAATAAGTATTGACTGTTGTTACCCCCCTAAAAAAATAAAATGAAATAAATAAATATTGACTGTTGTTACCCAAAGTATATTAAGTGAGATTTTTCAGAAGAACAAATATATACAGTAACACAATAACAACTTGTCTCTGTGATCACTATAGGTGTATAAATCAGTGGTCCCCAACCTTTTTGTAGCTGCGGACCGGTCAACGCTTGAAAATGTGTCCCACGGACCGGTGGAGGGGGGGGGGCTGTATTTAAAAAAAATTTTAAAAAAAAGATTTAAAAAAAATGTTTTTTTACATAAATAAATACAATCATGTGTGCTTACGGACTGTATCCCTGCAGACTGTATTGATCTATATTGATATATAATGTATATATTGTGTTTTTTGTTGATTTCATTTTTTTTTTTTTATTTCTTGTGCGGCCCGGTACCAATCGGTCCGCAGACCGTTACCGGGCCGCGTCCCGGTGGTTGGGAACCACTGGTATAAATAATAATATAGTGTTAAATAAAATCAGTCCCTTGGGCACGGAACTGAAAATAATACAGCTCTCCAAAAAGTGCACTTCTGCTGCTATTGGAACATCCTTCTGGGGTCCATCAGTGTGGCCTCCTCCACGAAAGACTCCACAAAAACTTTCTCTAACCTTCAGGTTATGTACGGCCTGAACATGTTTCATCATGCTTGTTGTACTTCCACCCTTACATGAGAGTGAAGCCTGGCAATAATTGCAGATAGCCGTTTCCTCGTCGTATTTTTTTGTAAAATGAAGCCATGCCTTGAGGCATTTTTTTTTTTAATAAATGTTTTTATTGAATTTGACAGGTATTACACTATACAATAGAACAGTAATCACATTTTCCTTTTTTTCCCCCCACCCACGAACAGCAACCCAACACACACCCCATACACACACAACCCCCCCCCCCCCCCCCCGCCCCCCCACCCCCCAGGTCCTACATAAGTTAAAGGTACAGTCACAAATGGAAAATAATTAGTACATCACTTTCTTCTCAACATAGGCAGATAATAAATATACACCCAGAATAAATGTAAATAAAAAATAAAAAAAAGGAAGCTGGTTTGTGAAAGGTGAACTTTTCATGTGTCCTATAGCGTCTTTAATTTAGCTATGTAGTCAACCACACCACCCCAAACAGAATAAAACTTCCCAGGTGCCCCCCTAAGATTAAACTTTATTTTCTCCAGATCTAAATAAATCATAAGGTCTTTAAGCCATAAGGAGGCTTTGGGGCAAAATGGTGACTTCCACTCCAGCAAAATTCTCCTACGTGCTAATAAGGATGCAAAGGCGATACTATCCTTAAATTTTCTCCTTATTTGGGGATCTGATACCGTCCCAAAAATAGCCATTTCTGCACATGGTGTCAGGTTTAAATCCAATGCCTTAGCAAGGTGTTTGAAAATAGTTGTCCAATAGTCCAGCAAATGGGGACAAGACCAAAACATGTGCGTCATGTTTGCAGGTGACATGTGACATCTGTTACAAGTATCCGAAATATTGGGGTATATTTTGGAGAGTTTGGAATTAGTAAAATAAATACGGTGGACAACCTTAAATTGTATTAAATTAAGCCTTGAACAGGATGTACTGTTGTTAATTCGGGTTAAGGCAGAATCCCAATCTCCATCATCTAAAGATCTGCCAAGCTCTTTTTCCCAATTCCCTCTGATTTTATCAAGAGACGTTTTACTAAACTGGGATATTAAGATGTAGATTTTGGAGATTAGGCCTTTCTGATTTGTGGGAATATCTAAAATTGAGTCAATTAGCGAATTAGGTGGAGTATTAGGGAAAAAGAGACTATTTAATTTAACGAAATTACGAACCTGAAAGTATCGAAATAGGTGAGATTTTGGTAGGTCAAATTTTATACACAGTTCACTGAAACTAGCGAAGACATCACCAATATATAAGTCCTTTAGCCTGCTAAGGTTTGACTGCTTCCATAGAGAAAACGCTACATCTGTGCTAGGAGGGAGGAAGAGGTGGTTATTATGAATGGGGCTGTGGTTGGATAAGCCCTGCAGGCCGAAAGTATTTCTAAATTGAGACCAGATTCTAAGGGTAGAAATGACGATTGGACTACAAGTAAATTGGGATGGTCGATAAGGTAATTTTGATGTAAGTAGATCCAAGAGAGAGGTAGAACAGGAACTAGCTTCAGATTTACACCAGATTAATTCAGGTTCTTGGATCCAGAGAGTCACTTTGTGTATGTTAGCTGCCCAATAGTAGTATTTTAGATTAGGGAGTGATAAACCACCTACGGACCTATGCCTTTGCAGGAACTCTCTTCTAATCCTGGGAGTCTTGCCTTTCCATATAAAGGATGAAATTAGTTTGTTTATTATGCAAAAAAAGGAATTGGGTAAAAAGATAGGCAAACATTGAAACAGATACAAAAATCGAGGAAGCACATTCATTTTGACGCAGTTTACCCTGCCAGCAATAGTTATGTGTAAATCTTTCCACCTATCCAAATCTAATTTAAGTTTGTCGATTAGAGGTGGAAAATTGTCCTTGTAGAGAGCTGGTAGATTGCGACAAATATGTACCCCTAAGTACTTGAAGCTGTTCCTAGACATCTTAAATGGGAAATATCCATCAGGGATCTCAAGGGCCAAATTATTCACAGGGAAGCATTCACTCTTAGCGAAATTCAATTTATAGCCAGAGAATGATCCAAAATTGTTTAGCAAATCAATAATCTTTGGAATGGTAGAGATTGGATCAGATATAAACAATAGTAAATCATCCGCGTATAGAGAATGTGTGTGTTCTAGACCGCATCTATGGATTCCTTTACTGATACCGGCCGATTTAAGAGCAATGGACAAGGGTTCGATTGCAGTAACAAATAACAATGGGCTTAGAGGGCACCCCTGCCGTGTACCTCTGCCAAGTGTGAAAAATTGGGATAACATCCCATTTGTGCTTACGGCAGCCCTAGGAGAAGAGTATAGAAGTGCTATCCAAGATATATATTTAGACCCAATGTTAAACCTCTTTAAGACCTCCAATAAATATCCCCACTCCACCCTGTCGAAAGCTTTCTCTGCATCCAAAGAGACCACCACTTCTGGCGTCTCCTCGGATGCTGGAGAAAAAATAATGTTAAGAAGGCTACGAATGTTGGAAAAAGAGTGCCGGTTTTTCATAAATCCAGTTTGGTCAGTTGATATGATGTTTGGTAAAATTGATTCAAGGCGAAGGGCCAGTGCTTTAGCTAAAATCTTATAATCAGCGTTTAAGAGAGAGATGGGACGGTAAGAACTACAGTCAGAATCAACTTTGCCCGGTTTTAGTAATAAAGTTATTGACGCTTCTGTGAGAGTTTGAGGCAAGGTACCCCGGTCCAGAGAGTCATTGTACATATTTAAAAGGAGAGGAGTCAGTTTATCTGAGAATTTTTTATAAAACTCTATAGGATAGCCATCTGGGCCAGGGGCCTTGCCGCTCTGCATTAGTTTAATTGAATTTACAATTTCCCGGATTACTAAAGGTTGATCCAAAGCGCTCTCTTGAGTAGTAGTTATGGATGGAAATTTCAAGTTATCCAGGAAACGCAACATGATTGTTTTATCAGCAGCGCATTGTGAAGTATATAGTTCAGAGTAGAATGATTTGAAGGTGTCATTAATGACTGAAGGAATGACTGTAAGTTCATCTGTGAGGGTTCTGATTTGTCGAATTTGCCGAGATGCTGACTGGCTTTTAATTTGGCGTGATAGATGGCGCCCTGCCTTCTCACCGTGCTCGTACAGGAAGCCACGCGATCGTAAGAGTAATTTTTCAGTTTCTTGTGTTGACAATAAATTATAGTTCATTTGCAGATTTTGTCTATCTTTAACCAGATCAGGGTATGGAGATACTGATAGTTGTCTGTCCAATTCTGATATACTTTCCATGAGCTGCTCCTGTTTTTGTCTTCTCAATTTGTTTTGTCTTGCTGAATAAGAAATAATCTCTCCCCGGACTACCACCTTTAATGTCTCCCAAAGTAAAGACGGGGATATGGGAGTAGAGTTGTTGGTGACAAGAAAATCATCTATCACTTTGGAAATTGTTTTGCAGAATCCGTCATCATTGAGTAGTGTGCAATTAAACCTCCATGGAGTCTGCGTTTTTTTAAAGAGTGTAAACGAAAGATCAAGTGACAATGGAGCATGGTCAGATATCACTATTGTTGAATATTCTACATTATCGACAGCCGGAAGGAGATTATCATCTATGAAAAAGTAGTCAATCCTTGAAAAAGTTTTATGGACCTGAGAATAAAAAGAAAATTGTTTTTTATCTGGGTAAAGAAAGCGCCACGGGTCCACACCTCCTATTTGACCCATGAGATTTGAAATTGTTTTGGCCATTTTTAATGGGGGGCCCTGCCTTGGACTAGATTTGTCTAGCAACGGGTCTATTGCACAGTTCAGGTCCCCCCCCCAATATTAAACGATGAGAACTGAGGTCTGGCAAAAGTGAAAACACTTTCCTAATAAATGCTTCATCATCCCAATTGGGTGCATAAAGGTTGGCAAGGACAACAGACATATTATTAAGAGAACCCGAGACTATTACAAAACGACCTTGATGGTCAGTTATGACATTTGTTGGGCTAAACTGGATTCTTTTGTGTATTAAAATAGCTGTGCCCCTTGCTTTACTGCTAAAATTTGAGTGAAAAGATTGTCCAACCCATGAGGCCTTTAATCTATGGTGATCCTTAGTGGTCAGATGAGTCTCTTGTAGGAAAGCAATTTCAGTTTTAAGGTGTTTTAAATGGGAAAATACTCTACCTCTTTTAACTGGGCCATTGATCCCTTTAATGTTCCAAGAAACAAATCTCAAGCAAGATAACCCTTTTTTGTTTGTATTAGCCATAATCACATTTATAAAAAATATGGTGAGATGACACAATGCCTTGTAGAAGGAAGTGGTATTAACATACAGATAGGACTAAAAGAAAAGACAAATTTGTAGGACCTAACACACAAAACCCCCCCAAAAAAACCCATAGCAACAAAGAACAAATATACACTCCTAAACCACCCTAAGCTTGTCCTAAGAACTAGAACTAGCAGCGGGACTCCATAAACTCTATTACTTCCGTATGACATTAATCCGTGAACTAATATCACCGAGCAGATAGGGCTCCTGTATCTGCTAATGTGTCTATAATGTACAGTAGATGACACTTAAATAGGAATAAGCAAAAATAAAAAATAAAAAAATAAAAAATAAATAAATAAGACAAAAAAAAAGTTGCATTGCAGAAATTGACCAACAAATATAACCATACCTCAAATAAGTTGCACAACAGGATGATTAGTTGCCTGCAAGCCTAAATAAACAATGTCCATTGTTTTTCTGACGCACCCGTTAATGTCCTCTTCAATGTAATTTTGGCCTGAAATGTCTTCCATACAAAGTCATCTTCCACTAACCTGTGGGAGCGATGCGTTCGTCGTAAAAGTCCTGGGCTTTTTGTGGAGACTCAAAGTACAAGTTTTCATTTCTGAAGGATACCTGGAGACGGGCGGGGTGCAGCAAGCGAAATTTAATTCCTTTCAGGTAGAGCGCATTTTTGACGGGGTTGAAAGCAGCTCGTTTCTTGGCCAAAGTAGGGCTGATGTCCGGGTAAACTCTCAGTTCGGTGCCGCGGTAATCCAATTTATGTTGTCTGGCCCATCTGAGGACTTTTTCTTTCTCCTGGAAACGGAGGAATTTAACAATGAAAGTCCGCGGTTTTCCGGCGCCAGCATCCAATGGTCTGGGACCGAGGGAGCGGTGAGCTCTCTCTATCTCCGGTGGGCTGCTGAAGACATCAGGACCCGCTATCGCCATTAGCAAGTCAGACGCAAATCTGGTCGGATCTTGCTCCTTCTCGCTTCCCTCTGGGATGTTGATAATCCTCAAATTAGAGCGGCGAGACCGGTTTTCGAGGTCGTCCACTCGTTCCAGGAGCACCGTAGTTTGGGACTGCAGAGACTTCACAGCGGCTTCCATCTCGGTGAGTTTTTCAAAGTTTTCACCCACTGTAACTTCGGTTCTAGTCAGCCGGCTGTTAAATGACGTCACCTGTTGTCCTAATAAATCGACTGACTGCTTCAGGGACTCAGTCGACTGTTGAATCAAAAAAGCCATATCAGCCTTGAAGCTATCGCGCTGTTTATTGAGGAGAGCCTCGATGTCGTTCTTGGTGACTGGGTCAGATTGACCATCGAATTCGGCTCTCTTGTCTTCCGACCCTGAAGCTGCTGCTGCGGCCGCCATGTTAGCTAGTTTAGCCGAGACGCTCGCTGCTCGAGTTATTGCTGTTGCCGATTTTGTCTTCGAGCTGCTCATCACGTCGCAATAGCCACACTATCTCGCACAAAAAAGGGTGCGTCAGCCAGGAAAAAATACCGTGAAGTAGTTAGACTTTTAAAGAGTAAATGAAAAGTTTGGTCGGAGCCCTCCTCTCACACGTCTGCCCTCTACCTCATCCGGTCTTTTTTGATAACCCCTTGAGGCATTTTTTCCGGTCCATTTTTGTTGCTGCTTCTGTATCTGCCGCCTAATGACTGAGCTACGTCATTTCCTGGGACGTGCCACAGGGCATTTCCTGTGGGACGGGATTCGTTCCCAGGGATTCGAATAAAGAACCAACTCTTTTTCTTTACTATAGTGGCCTCGATAACGGGAACTGGTTCTCAAAAAGGGATTCGAGTCCATGGAATCGGTTCTTTTCTTATCGAACGGTTCTTTTCTTATCGAACAACCGGGAGAACCGGTTTCAAACATCATCCCTACATACACTACCGTTCAAAAGTTTGGGGTCACCCAAACAATTTAGTGGAATAGCCTTCATTTCTAAGAACAAGAATAGACTGTCGAGTTTCAGATGAAAGTTCTCTTTTTCTGGCCATTTTGAGCGTTTAATTGACCCCACAAATGTGATGCTCCAGAAACTCAATCTGCTCAAAGGAAGGTCAGTTTTGTAGCTTCTGTAATTAGCTAAAGTGTTTTCAGATGTGTGAACATGATTGCACAAGGGTTTTCTAATCATCAATTAGCCTTCTGAGCCAATGAGCAAACACATTGTACCATTAGAACACTGGAGTGATAGTTGCTGGAAATGGGCCTCTATACACCTATGTAGATATTGCACCAAAAACCAGACATTTGCAGCTAGAATAGTCATTTACCACATTAGCAATGTATAGAGTGTATTTCTTTCAAGTTAAGACTAGTTTAAAGTTATCTTCAATGAAAAGTACAGTGCTTTTCCTTCAAAAATAAGGACATTTCAATGTGACCCCAAACTTTTGAACGGTAGTGTAAATATACGTATACACATACATGTATATACGTGTGTATGCATGTATATACTAATGTGTATATATAAATATACACACTGCAAAAACTGAAATCTAAGTAAGATGAAATATCTCAAATAAGGGTGATATTTGCTTATTTTCTGTCTGAGAAGATCATTCTTCTCACTAAGCAGATTTTATGTTAGAGTGTTTTACTTGTTTTAAGTGTTTTGGTCCTAAATGATCTCAGTAAGATATTACAGCTTGTTGCTGAGATTTGATGAGCTATATTGAGTAAAACATGCTTGAAACTAGAATATCAACTGTTGCAAAGCTGTGTCATCAACACTCACAAGTATACAACTACTTTTTTAAAGTCATCATTTCTTATTTCAAGCATGAAAAAAAATTAATCATGATGCCGAGCGCATATCATTATGTCAAGATAATGGCACTACTATTTACTTCATTTAAGAATATTTTTCAACATATTGAGCAAAAAGGTCTCATATTTTTTTTCTACCAAGAAAAGTGCACTTGTTATTAGTGAGAATATACTTATTTTAAGGTATTTTGGGGTTCATAGAGGTTAGCTAATTTTACTTGTTTTGGAAAGTCTTGACAAGCCGAATTTTCTTGATCTATTGGCAGATAATTTTGCTTAGTTCAAATAAAATACCTCTAATTTTTGTATTTTTTGTTTTTGTTTTTGAACACTAACTTTTTGCAGTGCATATACACATACATGAATATACATGTGTGTATATATATATATATATATATATATATATATATATATATATATATATATATATATATATATATATATATATATATATATATATTCTGCGATGAGGTGGCGACTTGTCCAGGGTGTACCCCGCCTTCCGCCCGATTGCAGCTGAGATAGGCTCCAGCGCCCCCCGCGACCCCGAAGGGAATAAGCGGTAGAAAATGGATGGATGGATATATATATATTAGGGCTGCAACAACTAATTGATTAAATCGATTAAAATCGATTATTAAAATACTTGCCAATTAATTTAGTCATCGATTCGTTGGATCTATGCTATGCGCATGCGCAGAGGTTTTTTTTTTTTTTTTTTTTTTTTTTTTTTAAATAAACCTTTATTTATGAACTGCAACACGTACAAACAGCTGAGAAACAATAATCAAAATAAGTATGGTGCCAGTATGCTGTTTTTTTTCCAATAAAATACTGGATAGGATAGAAATGTAGTTTGTCTCTTTTATCCGATTATTAATCGATTAATTGAAGTAATAATCAACAGATTAATCGATTATCAAATTAATCGTTAGTTGCAGCCCTAATATATATATATATATATATATATATATATATATATATATATATATATATATATATATATATATATATATATATATATATATATATATATATATATATATATTTATATATATATATATATTTATATATATATATTTATTTTTAATTTGTATTTATTTTTTTCCGGGTTGTGGGCGCTGGCTGTCTTGCAGCTGACTCATGCAGTAATTGCAGTCCAGCCATCCTGAGCAAAGACAAGGCCAGTATGATCACTCCTGCCTCATTCTCACATATTGTCAGTGGTGTGGCCCACCCACTGTGGAATAAATCAAGCCAATGGGTGTGTCAGTTTAGGTTGGCGGAAAAAAACTGTTGTTTGTGTCCACTTTCTGCATCCTCTATAAATTAGGCAGAACGTTCCAATGCTGCAGACAGAAAAGAGGCCCCACAGACAGAGATTTTCAATCAGCCCTGTTTTTTGAGGCCAGTTTTGAGGGCAGCCCTAAAGCCCTTCACTGCCCCTGGAGGAAGCCTGGGGCCAAACTGGCTTGCAGTCAGGCTGTTTTGGCCTTAATTAACACAAACAAAGTTAACTGTGGTGTTTCACTAAGTTTAATTCAACACCTTTCCTTCACGTCCACACCGTCATTGAACGTCTTCCGACCAACGTTACCCTGCGAATAGTACAAGCACAAAGTCACAACCTGATTGTGCACTGCAAAAAGTCAGTGTTCAAAAACAAGAGAAAATAATACAAAAATGAGGAATATTTTACTTGAACTAAGCAAAATTATCTGCCAATAGAACAAGAAAATTTGGCTTGTCAAGACTTTCCAAAACAAGTCAAATTAGCTAACCTCAATGAACCCCAAAATACCTTAAAATAAGTATATTCTCACTAATAACAAGTGCACTTTTCTTGGTAGAAAAAAAATATAAGACCTTTTTGCTCAATATGTTGAAAAATGTTCTTAAATGAAGTAAATGCTAGTGCCATTATCTTGACATAATGATATGCGCTCGGCATTACATTTCTTGAAACCAGCAAACTTATACTAAAAACTAATGTATTGTTCTCAAAGGCCTACTGAAATGAGATGTTCTTATTTAAACGGGGATAGCAGATCCATTCTATGTGTCATACTTGATCATTTCGCGATATTGCCATATTTTTGCTGAAAGGATTTAGTAGAGAACGTCGACGATAAAGTTTGCAACTTTTGGTCGCGATATTGTCATATTTTTGCTGAAAGGATTTAGTAGAGAACATCGACGATAAAGTTTGCAACTTTTGGTCGCGATATTGTCATATTTTTGCTGAAAGGATTTAGTAGAGAACGTCGACGATAAAGTTTGCAACTTTTGGTCGCGATATTGTCATATTTTTGCTGAAAGGATTTAGTAGAGAACGTCGACGATAAAGTTTGCAACTTTTGGTCGCGATATTGTCATATTTTTGCTGAAGAGATTTAGTAGAGAACGTCGACGATAAAGTTTGCAACTTTTGGTCGCGATATTGTCATATTTTTGCTGAAAAGATTTAGTAGAGAACGTCGACGATAAAGTTTGCAACTTTTGGTCGGGATATTGTCATATTTTTGCTGAAAAGATTTAGTAGAGAACGTCGACGATAAAGTTTGCAACTTTTGGTCGCGATATTGTCATATTTTTGCTGAAAGGATTTAGTAGAGAACATCGACGATAAAGTTTGCAACTTTTGGTCGCGATATTGTCATATTTTTGCTGAAAAGATTTAGTAGAGAACGTCGACGATAAAGTTTGCAACTTTTGGTCGGGATATTGTCATATTTTTGCTGAAAGGATTTAGTAGAGAACGTCGACGATAAAGTTTGCAACTTTTGGTCGCGATATTGTCATATTTTTGCTGAAAGGATTTAGTAGAGAACATCGACGATAAAGTTTGCAACTTTTGGTCGCGATATTGTCATATTTTTGCTGAAAGGATTTAGTAGAGAACATCGACGATAAAGTTTGCAACTTTTGGTCGCGATATTGTCATATTTTTGCTGAAAGGATTTAGTAGAGAACATCGACGATAAAGTTTGCAACTTTATCGTTGCAAAAAAATGTGAAAAACTCAGTATACTAAGTTTTCCCCACATTTTTTTAGATTTATCTATTTATTTGATTTCTCTTTTTGTTTTATTATATACAGGATAAAACACATAATGTAATAAAAAAGAGAAATATGATAAACAAATAAGTAAAAAAAATGTGAAAAACTCAGTATACTAAGTTTTCCCCACATTTTTTTAGATTTATCTATTTATTTGATTTGTCTTTTTGTTTTATTATATACAAGATAAAACACATAATGTAATAAAAAAGAGAAATATGATAAACAAATAAGTAAAAAAAAATTGAAAAACTCAGTATACTAAGTTTTCCCCACATTTTTTTAGATTTATCTATTTATTTGATTTCTCTTTTTGTTTTATTATATACAGGATAAAACACATAATGTAATAAAAAAGAGAATAATGATAAACAAATAAATAAAAAAAAATATGAAAAACTCAGTATACTAAGTTTTCCCCACATTTTTTTAGATTTATCTATTTATTTGATTCCTCTTTTTGTTTTATTATATACAGGATAAAACACATAATGTAATAAAAAAGAGAAATATGATAAACAAATAAGTTAAAAAAAAATGTGAAAAACTCAGTGTACTGTTTTCCACACATTTTTTATATTCATTTATTTTTTCAATTTCTCTTTTTTTTCCGTTATATTATGTTTTATATCTTAATTTCTTTTATTTCTTTGTCATCTTAATAAATATCTATCTTTCATTTCTTATGCTAGTTGACAATAACAAAAGTAGGGATGTCCGATAATGGCTTTTTGCCAATATCCGATATGCCGATATTGTCCAACTCTTTAATTACCGATACCGATATCAACCGATACCGATATCAACCGATATATACAGTCGTGGAATTAACACATTATTATGTCTAATTTGGACAACCAGGTATGGTGAAGATAAGGTACTTTTTAAAAAAATTAATCAAATAAAATAAGATGAATAAATTTAAAAAAAATTCTTGAATAAAAAAGAAAGTAAAACAATATAAAAACAGTTACATAGAAACTAGTAATTAATGAAAATTTGTAAAATTAACTGTTAAAGGTTAGTACTATTAGTGGACCAGCAGCACGCACAATCATGTGTGCTTACGGACTGTATCCCTTGCAGACTGTATTGATATATATTGATATATAATGTAGGAACCAGAATATTAATAACAGAAAGAAACAACCCTTTTGTGTGAATGAGTGTAAATGGGGGAGGGAGGTTTTTTGGGTTGGTGCACTAATTGTAAGTGTATCTTGTGTTTTTTATGTTGATTTAATATTTAAAAAAAAATTTTTTTTAATTTAAAAAAAAAACAAAACGATACTGTAAATAAAAAAACCGATACCGGGCTGATTTTAACGCATTTATCGGCCGATAATATCGGCAGACCGATATTATCGGAAATCTCTAAACAAAAGGCATTTCTTTTAAACGTAACATATTCTCTTTATTATTAAGGAAGATGTTATCAACATGTACAGCAAGCAACAAACTTGACCAAACAAAAAAAGCACAAATAGTATCACTGTTCACCAATCAGGTTACATAATGTGGGCTTCATATGACAAAGGGTACATTATGTTGTATGAGATGATACAAGAGAGTGGATCAACATTGTCCACAAAGTAGAAAGTTAAGAACCATTTTTGTTTACATTTTCATACAGAAAAATGATAGACAGTAATGTCAAACTGTAACATCAAGCAGCAAACTCACCTTCAAGCCCTAAAACTCGTAACATAAAATGTTGACTAATATTCACTGTTTATTCTTTATTTACACAATACTGTATTTTCCGGTATTCCCCGGGTTATAAAGTAAAGTAAAGTACCAATGATTGTCACACACACATACTAGGTGTGGCGAAATTATTCTCTGCATTTGACCCATCACCCTTGATCACCGCCATCATTTTTGGTGATTCAACCCCCAATTCCAACCCTTGATGCTGAGTGCCAAGCAGGGAGGTAATGGCTCCCATTTTTATAGTCTTTGGTATGACTCGGCCGGGGTTTGAACTCACGACCTACCCATCTCAGGGCGGACACTCCAACCACTAGGCCACTGAGTAGGTCAGGGGTCACCAACGCGGTGCCCGCGGGCACCAGGTAGCCCGTAAGGACCAGATGAGTAGCCCGCCGGCCTGTTCTAAAAATAGCTCAAATAGCAGCACTTACCAGTGAGCTGCCTCTATTTTTTAAATTGTATTTATTTACTAGCAAGCTGGTCTCGCTTTGCCCGACATTTTTATTCTAAGAGAGACAAAACTCAAATAGAATTTGAAAATCCAAGAAAATATTTTAAAGACTTGGTCTTCACTTGTTTAAATAAATTCATAATTTTTTTTACTTTGCTTCTTATAACTTTCAGAAAGACAATGTTCAAGTAAATGTATTTTTTTTATTGTAAAGAATAATAAATGCATTTTAATTGAATTCTTCATTTTAGCTTCTGTTTTTTCGACGAAGAATATTTGTGAAATATTTCTTCAAACTTATTATGATTAAAATTCAAAACAATTATTCTGGCAAATCTAGAAAATCTGTAGAATCAAATTTAAATCTTATTTCAAAGTCTTTTGAATTTCTTTTACAATTTTTGTTCTGGAAAATCTAGAAGAAATAATGATTTGTCTTTGTTAGAAATATAGCTTGGTCCAATTTGTTATATATTCTAACAAAATGCAGATTGGATTTTAACCTATTTAAAACATGTCATCAAAGTTCTAAAGTTAATCTTAATCAGGAAAAATTACTAATGATGTTCCATGAATTATTTTTTTAATTTTTTAAAAAAGATTCGAATTAGCTAGTTTTTCTCTTCTTTTTTCCGGTTGAATTTTAAATTTTAAAGAGTCGAAATTGAAGATAAACTATGTTTCAAAATTTAACTGTCATTTTTTTCGTGTTTTCTCCTCTTTTAAACCGTTCAATTAAGTGTAAATATCATTCATTATTAATAATAACATAGAGTTAAAGGTAAATTGAGCAAATTGGCTATTTCTGGCAATTTATTTAAATGTGTATCAAACTGGTAGCCCTTCGCATTAATCAGTACCCAAGAAGTAGCTCTTGCTTTCAAAAAGGTTGGTGACCCCTGGTTTAGAGTATCCGCCTTGAGATCAATAGGTCGTGAGTTCCGGCCGAGTCATACCAAAAACTATAAAAATGGGAGCCATTACCTCCCTGCTTGGCACTCAGCATCAAGGGTTGGAAAATGTTTCACCACTGCGATTCAGTGTTGGTCCCTGACTAGATATCAGATGCACATATGTATCCAAAGATCTGGTCTGCCAAATGCTAATACCACTAACTAAAGCTGCCATGGAATTCCATGTTGGGTTTTCCGCCTCAGGCAGGTATTAAATGTCCTCGGACAACGACGGCGGCAAGTAAATGTTTTCTACAGATTTTAAAAAACCTACTGGAGATGTGTTGTACTGTGTGTTTGTATTCTCCGTACAACAGAGAACTGCACAGCAAATTGAAACAAGAATGCAATCTCCAGTCTGATTAACATACAAATCTAATTTAGAAAGGATGATGATTTTTTATTTAATAAGCCGCATTACAAGCAAACACTGCCATTGTACTCGGGGACTCACGCTGCACAGCTGTAGGCCTCATCCCTGCCCGTCTCCCAGGGATTCTTCAGATCAAAGGATTGTTGGAGCCGCAACCCTGGTTTTACCCGCTGACGGTCTACGGTAGGGTCATCTACCTGTCTGTGTTAATTAAGTGTATGTAGACCAGAATTGGGAAAAACATGGCCCGCAGGCTGTTTACAGCCCGTTAAGATATTCAATCCGACCCGCCGGACGTTTCCAAATACAAACCCCGTTTCCATACGAGCTGGGAAATTGTGTTAGATGTAAATATAAACGGAATTCAATAATTTGCAAATCATTTTCATCCCATATTCAGTTGAATGCACTACAAAGACAACATATTTGATGTTCAAACTCATAAACTTTAATATTTAACTTAGAATTTCATGGCTGCAACACGTGCCAAAGTAGTTGGGAAAGGGCATGTTCACCACTGTGTTACATGGCCTTTCCTTTTAACAACACTCAGTAAAGGTTTGGGAACTGAGGAGACACATTTTTGAAGCTTCTCAGGTGGAATTCTTTCCCATTCTTGCTTGATGTACAGCTTAAGTTGTTCAACAGTCCGGGGGTCTCCCTTGTGCTATTTTAGGTGCCACACATTTTCAATGGGAGACAGGTCTGGACTACAGGCGGGCCAGTCTAGTACCCGCACTCTTTTACTATGAAGCCACGTTGATGTAACACGTGGCTTGGCATTGTCTTGCTGAAATAAGCAGGGGCGTCCATGGTAACGTTGCTTGGATGGCAACATATGTTGCTCCAAACCCTGTATGTACCTTTCAGCATTAATGGTGCCTTCACAGATGTGTAAGTTACCCATGTCCTGGTAGCCTAGCACCTCCAAAACCCTCAAATCTAAACTCCAAACATCTCAGAACAAGCTAGTCAGGTTACTTCTAGACCTCCACCCCAGATCCCACCTCACTCCTACCCACTTCTCCAAAGTGGGCTGGCTCAAGGTGGAGGACAGAGTTAAACAACTTGCACTGAGCCTAGTCTATAAAATCCACTACACCTCCCTGATACCGAAGTACATGTCAAACTACTTCCTTAACGTAAATGACCGCCATAACCACAACACCAGGGGGAGCTCCACTAACCACGTTAAACCCAGATACCGAACTAACAAAGGTCTTAACTCATTCTCTTTCTATGCCACATCAATGTGGAATGCGCTCCCAACAGGTATAAAAGAAAGGGCATCTCTATCCTCCTTCAAAACCGCAATAAAAGTTCACCTCCAGGCAGCTACAACCCTAAACTAACACCCTCCCCGGATTGCTAATAATCAAATGTAAACAATCAAATGCAGATACTTTTTCTTATGCCTTCTGATCTCTCTCTCTCTCTCTCTCTCTCTCTCTCTCTCTCTCTCTCTCTCTCTCTCTCTCTCTCTCTCTCTCTCTCTCTCTCTCTCTATGTCCACTACTTGCTGTCCATATCCTACACCCCCCCCCCCCACACACACACCCCTGATTGTAAATAATGTAAATAATTCAATGTGATTATCTTGTGTGATGACTGTATTATGATGATAGTATATATGATAGTATATACAGGTATCTGTATTATGAATCAATTTAAATGGAACCCGACTTAAACAAGTTGAAAAAATTATTGGGGTGTTACCATTTAGTGGTCAATTGTACGGAATATGTACTTCACTGTGCAACCTACTAATAAAAGTCTCAATCAATCAATCAATCTCAAGAAAATTGCCACAAATGTTGGAGGAAAAAATACAAAATAAAGTAAAAAAATAAAAAAGTTGGTACTATTATTTCTAAATACATAAAATAATCCCAAGTTAATTAAAATGCAAAGTAAAGCCTATTTAATAGAAATATTATTTGTTACAACATTACGCCCCCCCCCCCCCCCCCCTGCCCTCCCCTCCCCCGCACGGTGAGCCCCCTCCCTTCCCGTATCATGACTCTTTTTGGACGTCACCACATCAAAAAATCAACACAAGATGTCAAAACGGCCAAAACTGTCAGGTGCCCAGGGAAGAAAAAAGAGAAAAGAAGAGGAGAAACGAGAAAAAGCCAGACCGATTTTTTTTTTTTTTCTTCAGCAATCTTCCTTATTTGAATCACTATTTACTTCAATTGTCTTTCTTTAAACAAGTTACTCACACAATTAAAACCAAACATCAAGCATCTGTTGAAAGCTCGTTATCGTCAGAATTAACCACCATTGTCCTTCTCAGCTATTTGACAGTCATTTCTACAATTGCGAGAGAATAAACAGGAATATTGCGTGCTACTTTCCTGAATGAGAGGAAGAACATGAAGTGAAAGGGGAGGAGAGTGTGGAGGAGAGTAGACGGCCTGCAGTGATGTCTTCATGCGAGTGTCTTGTGATCACTCAACTTTGAAATGGATCAACACTTCCCATCTGACAGTATCTCCCTGGCTCTTAGTCCTCTCACTCTTTCATCTCCTTTTGCCCTTCCGCCCTCACCTCTGCCTGCTGGCCCGACCTCTGCTGTCATCTTCTCTCGCTTATCAGCCCCATCTCTTCTTCTCCAAAAAAATATAATCCAGGGATGTCAAACATGAGTTTGCTAATTGCAAAACTGAATTTTTCGGATTACAAGGCGCACTTAAAATGCTTTAATTTTCTCAAAACTCGACAGTGCGCCTTATAACCCGGTGCGCCTGATGTGCAGAATCATTTTGGCTGTGCTTACTGACCTCGAAGCAATTGTATTTGGTACATGGTGAAATGATAAGTGTGACCAGTAGATGGTAGTCACACAAAATTGTCAGATTCAAACACTGATGACATCTATTAATCAGACAAGAAGCAAGGAATCATGCAGAGACAGAGTTCAATTTAGCTCATGAGGAGAACGCATGGAGCTGCACACTTAGTCACAGTCTCGCCCTACGCTCGAAGGTTCAGCTCCCGCGTCCCTCTATTTATTCAAGAGTTCCACGGTCAACATCACTGAGGCCGCCTCTAAAAGGAGTGGTCACATACACTACCGTTCAAAAGTTTGGGGTCACCCAAACAATTTTGTGGAATAGCCTTCATTTCTAAGAACAAGAATAGACTGTCAAGTTTCAGATGAAAGTTCTCTTTTTCTGGCCATTTTGAGCGTCCTTATTTTTTAAGGAAAAGCACTGTACTTTTCAATGAAGATAACTTTAAACTAGTCTTAACTTTAAAGAAATACACTCTATACATTGCTAATGTGGTAAATGACTATTCTAGCTGCAAATGTCTGGTTTTTGGTGCAATATCTACATAGGTGTATAGAGGCCCATTTCCAGCAACTATCACTCCAGTGTTCTAATGGTACAATGTGTTTGCTCATTGGCTCAGAAGGCTAATTGATGATTAGAAAACCCTTGTGCAATCATGTTCACACATCTGAAAACAGTTTAGCTCGTTACGGAAGCTACAAAACTGACCTTCCTTTGAGCAGATTGAGTTTCTGGAGCATCACATTTGTGGGGTCAATTAAATGCTCAAAATGGCCAGAAAAAAAGAACTTTCATCTGAAACTCGACAGTCTATTCTTGTTCTTAGAAATGAAGGCTATTCCACAACTTTTGAACGGTAGTGTATCTAAAAAAAAAAGGCTTTTTTTTTTAAATAAGGGTTTTTAAGCCTTTTTTAAAAGCATCCACAGTCTGTGGTACCCTCAGGTGGTCAGGGAGAGCGTTCCACAAACTGGGAGCGGCAGAGCAGAAAGTCCGGTCTCCCATTGTCCGTAGCTTTGTCCTCGGAGGTGGGAGGAGGTTAGCCTGTCCGGAGCGGAGGTGTCGTGTGGAGGATTTGGGGGTGAGTAGTTCTTTGAGGGAGAGGGGGGTTGATTGTACTGGGGTGAGCAGGTATACCAAGCAAGAGGTACACGGTACAAAAAGGAGTAAAATAAACAATTGTTAACCCCACTTAAAATGCTACATTGATATAGTTCTGTGGAAATTGTTGTCTACTGTGCAAATTTAAAGAAAGTCAACAGTGGGAATGACAAATGAGGAAGTTGATACATAGAAGTGTTATTTTAAATGTTGTATTTTGTATTTTGTTCAATCCCAGATGGGCTGTGACTTCAAGTTTAACTGCAGTGACGATACTGAAATGAAATGTTTTTATTTAAACGGGGATAGCAGATCTATTCTATGTGTCATACTTGATCATTTCGCGATATTGCCATATTTTTGCTGAAAGGATTTAGTATAGAACAATGACGATAAAGATCGCAACTTTTGGTATCTGATAAAAAAAAAGCCTTGCCCCTACCGGAAGTAGCGTGACGTAGTCAGTTGAACATTTCCGCAAAGTTCCCTATTGTTTACAATGATGGCGGCCAGAAGTGAGAGAGATTCGGACCGAGAAAGCGACGAATTCCCCATTAATTTGAGCGAGGATGAAAGATTTGTGGATGAGGAAAGTACAAGTGAAGGACTAGTGGGGAGTGGAAGCGATTCAGATAGGGAAGATGCTGTGAGAGTCGGGAGTGACCTGATATTCAGCTGGGAATGACTACAACAGTAAATAAACACAAGACATATATATACTCTATTAGCCACAACACAACCAGGCTTATATTTAATATGCCACAAATTAATCCCGCATAAAAACACATAGGTGTTTGTTATGCTAGCTCCTAGCTACAAGCTACTAGCTTGATCTAGTTATAGCTCGAGCGGGTTTTATGGACGGGATCCCGTCAATACAATTCAAACACCTGCACAACACACACACTCACTCAGCCCAAAGGACCGTTCACCTAACCCAAGGTTCATAAAGCTTATATATTTAACCAAAGTTACGTACGTGACACGCACGTACGGGCAAGCGATCAAATGTTTGGAAGCGCGCGGGTGGGATGACTACAACAGTAAATAAACACAAGACATATATATACTCTATTAGCCACAACACAACCAGGCTTATATTTAATATGCCACAAATTAATCCCGCATAACAAACACCTAGGTGTTTGTTATGCTAGCTACTAGCTACTAGCTTGAGCTAGTTATAGCAAGCGATCAAATGTTTGGAAGCGTACTCACGGTATCGCGTCTGCGTCTGTTAACGAAGTCAAAGTCCTCCTGGTAAGAGTCTCTGTTGTCCAAGTTCTTCGATCTTGACTGCATCTTTCGGGAATGTAAACAATGAAACACCGACTGTGTTTTGTTGCTGACTTCCCTCGCAAAATACTCCGCTTCGCACCGACTTTCTTCTTTGCTTGCTCAGCTTCTTTCTCCATAATGCAATGAACAAATTGCAACAGATTCACCAACACAGATGTCCAGAATACTGTGGAATAATGAGATGAAAACAGAACTATTTCGTATTGGCTTCAATGGGGAAGCCATACCTCTGTTTCACTGGCTACGTCACGCGCATACGTCATCCTCCGAAGGAATATTCAACCGGAAGTTTAGCGGGAAATTTAAAATTGCACTTTATAAGTTAACCCGGCCGTATTGGCATGTGTTGCAATGTTAAGATTTCATCATTGATATATAAACTATCAGACTGCGTGGTCGCTAGTAGTGGCTTTCAGTAGGCCTTTAAGTCTAAGTTCATTGTGTTCTTCATGGTGTTTTTCAAACTGCACCAATTTTTTTCTTCCGAATTTTCAGTGTTTTGTCAAGATAACTATTTGTGATGTGTACCTTTTCAGAAACGTGCGTGTTCTATTGTAGGCCGGAGTAAAACAAAGAAAACAATCTGGAGTTGTATTTTGAAGTTATTATGCCATGATTTTACTCATCAGGCCCACGGGGAGGAATAGATTTTCCCCCAAGCGGCCCCTGAGCTCAAATGAGCTGATATAATCATGAGGTAATCATTAAGTCATTTAACCATCAATCAATCAATCAATCATTCTACATTTCTTTAGCAACCTTCTTAAATAAATCTCAGTTTCTATTTTCATCCCATCGATGCACTTCAAAATGTTTTGTTCTCTTAATTTGTGAAGCAAATAAACATTTTCCTCTTCATTACAAATGTTTATTATCCAGATTTTGGCACGCTTTACCTTCCAAATGTTTCACCCGATTCCAACTTCAAACTGTTCAGCCTATTCGGGAATCGCGGGCTTTCCTTTGACAAATTCCAAAAAGTCCCAGATTTCCCAGAATTCCACGTTTTCCGGGACATTTTTTCCCATTCAAATTGAATTGACCATTTTTCAAATTTCCACCATTTCCACACGTTTCAACTAGAGATGTCCAATAATATCGGCCAATACATGCTTTAAAATGTAATATCGGAAATTATCGATATCGTTTTTTTAAATAATTTTTTTATTTTTATTTGTATTTTTTTTTTAATTAAATCAACATAAAAAACACAAAATACACTTACAATTAGTGCACCAACCCAAAAAAAACTCCCTCCCCCATTTACACTCATTCACACAAAAGGGTTGTTTCTTTCTGTTATTAATATTCTGCTTTGTACATTATATATCAATACAGTCTGCAAGGAATACAGTCCGTAAGCACACATGATTGTGCGTGCTGCTGGTCCACTAATAGTACTAACCTTTCTACAAAATATTTTGATTGTCTAAGCATGACTAAGGGATATAACAGACCTGGGCAAATATTTTGCCTCGGGGGCCACATTTAGAGAGAAAAATGTGTCTGGGGAAATATATGATATAAAATATATATAATATATATCTATTTTTAGGAACACTAATACAAAACCTCCCAATAATGTCTTGATTGAATGCTAAAAACGTTATGACAGACCGCCTTAAAAAACGTAATGGAGTTTTACATTTTTCCATGAACGATAAAACACTGAATATTGACAAAATATGAACGTCATACCCCCTTTCGATCAACATATTTTATAATCAAGTGAAACGCAACAAAACAGTGAAATATGAACAAAATAAACCCACCTACAATCTGATACATCTGATATTTGCTGAATTTCCCCCAGGGATCAATAAAGTACTTTCTATTCTATTCTATCATATATATCACTAAGCTTTAGAACTTTGTTGTGAAAATCTCCTTCCGCGTCTGTGGAAACGCTTCCCGCCCACACTGCTTGGTGCCTCATCTGAGCTGTTGTGACGTAGATTACCATAGTAACTAATTAGATGACCATAGTAACTAATTAGATGACCATAGTAACTGGTAAATCATCCATAAACGCAGATTCCAACCATTGAAATACTTTGTATAGTTGAAGACTTACGGTCATTTGAAAGCATGACTGCACATCATAATGGCAGCTACAGTTTCCATCTTAAAGATGTAAAAAAATTATTTGGGAATATACGGCGGGCCAGATTGAAAAGCTCAACGGGCCGCATGTGGCCCCCGGGCCATAATTTGCCCAGGTCTGGGATATAAGGATGTTGCAAAACAAACAGGTCGAAAACAACGGGACCTTGACGCATGAGGGAAACAGATAAAATGGCCAAGTGACAAGGGCTGAGGAGAGATTGCTTGATTCTTGTGTCCTCCGGAGGACGTTTGTTTGTCTGCATGGACAGCTCAATCCGACTTGCACTTTTGACTATGGGTAAAAAAACTTTTTGTATTAAATTCACTTTTGTTGCTGTTCAAGCTTCGGCCGATCCACTACACTCACTATGTTCACTGTACATATCCTACCAAGTCAGACCTACACTGTTACAATGTTCATTTCTTAGATGATATAATTGTTGATGACTGAAGTATGCTGATAGCAACCCAACCTAACCCCCTGCCCCAACCCCCTCCACATCCCACCCGGATTGTAAATAATGTAAATCATTCAATTTATATTGTTAGAATAATTGTTTCTAAATGATCACAAAAAACCTTGTGTTACATTGAGTTCTGTCAAGTAAGAAGACAAAAGCTGTCTTTGAAACCTACCAAGAAGAATGCTCGTAAAACTCCACCGTGTAAGGGGGAGAGCCACGTGAAGGGTTTCCTGTTAGCTCTCATGTATGGTAATGGACAGAAGGATGTTGTTCTGGCCCAAGGACTTCAAAGCGGAGCGAAGACAGGATCTGCCCAATTTCCAGACGAACTCTTTTTGAAGTATTTTACGAACTATTTTTGAACTATTTTATGGAACTCTTTTTGAAGTATTTTACGAACTCTTTTTGAACTGACCTTTCCTGTGAATTGTTTACGACCTTTTCTGTGAACTTTTTGCGACCTTTGTCCTTTGGAAACAAAGGTGGCCATGTGGTCGGGGAGGGTCCAAAATAAAAGAAGGAGACCTGCAATCTTTTGGCAGAGCGTGCTAAGACACTGTAAGAGGTTACACGTCGACGGCCTCTCTCCTCAATTGAGTCCATACTTGCCAACCTTGAGACCTCCGATACCGGGATGTGGGGGGCGTGGTTGGGGGTGTGGTTAAGGGCGTGGTTAAGAGGGGAATATATTTAAGCTAGAATTCACCAACTCAAGTATTTCAAATATATATATGTATGAAATACTTGACTTTCAGTGAATTGTAGCTATATATATATATATATATATATATATATATATATATATATATATATATATATATATATATATATATATATATATATATATATATATATATATATATATATATATATATATATTTTTTATTTTTTTTTTATTTTTTATTATACATATAAATAAAATAAATACTTGAATTTCACTGTTCTGGAGGCTATCCAGTAGATGGCAGTATTGTCCTGTTTAAGAGTGTCACAACATTGCTGTTTACGGCAGACGAACTGCTTTACGGTAGACTAAACGTGACTGCTGTTGTTGTGTGTTGTTACCGCGCTGGGAGGACGTTAATGAAACTGCCTAACAATAAACCCACATAAGAAACCAAGAACTCGCCCTCGATCATTCTACAGTTATAACGGGATTGGGCAGGCACGCTGTTAATATTGTGGGAAAGCGGACGTGAAAACAGACTGTCGCCGCTGTCCCCACTCAGGTCCGCATTGAGTTGGAGGGGGCGTGGCCTCCAGCTCCGGCTGAATACCGGGAGTTTGTCGGGAGAAAATTTCTGCCGGGAGGTTATCGGGGGAGTCTCCCCGTAAAACCGGGAGGGTTGGCAAGTATGATTGTGTCCAAATTTAATTCTGTCTCTGTTTGATTCTTTGCTTCTTGTCTTGTTTAATAAATGTCATCAGTGTTTGAACCTGACATATATACTCTGATGATTAACTTGTGTGATGACTGTATTATGCTGATAGTATATATTTGTACCATAAATTGATTAACGTGGACGGCTTAAACAAGTTGAAAAACGTATTGGGGTGTTACCATTTAGTGGTCAATTGTACGGAATATGTACTGTACTGTGCAATCTACTAATGAAAGTTTCAATCAATCAATCAGGAATTCCTTCAGGAATTGCCTCATCTACAAACCCCGTTTCCATATGAGTTGGGAAATTGTGTTAAATGTAAACATAAACGGAATACAATGATTTGCAAATCATTTTCAAGCCATATTCAGTTGAATGCACTACAAAGACAACATATTTGATGTTCAAACTCATGAATTTTTTATTTTTTTTTGCCAATAATAATTAACTTAGAATTTCATGGCTGCAACACGTGCCAAAGTAGTTGGGAAAGGGCATGTTCACCACTGTGTTACATGGCCTTTCCTTTTAACAACACTCAGTAAAGGTTTGGGAACTGAGGAGACACATTTTTGAAGCTTCTCAGGTGGAATTCTTTCCCATTCTTGCTTGATGTACAGCTTAAGTTGTTCAACAGTCCGGGGGTCTCCCTTCTGCTATTTTAGGCTTCACACATTTTCAATGGGAGACAGGTCTGGACTACAGGCAGGCCAGTCTAGTACCCGCACTCTTTTACTATGAAGCCACGTTGATGTAACACGTGGCTTGGCATTATCTTGCTCAAATAAGCAGGGGCGTCCATGGTAACATTGCTTGGATGGCAACATGTTGCTCCAAAAGCTGTATGTACCTTTCAGCATTAATGGTGCCTTCACAGATGTGTAAGTTACCCATGTCTTGGGCACTAATACACCCCCATACCATCACACATGCTGCCTTTTACACTTTGCGCCTATAACAATCCGGATGGTTCTTTTCCTCTTTGGTCCAGAGGACACGACGTCCACAGTTTCCAAAAACAATTTGAAATGTGGACTCGTCAGACTACTTTTCCACTTTGTATCTGTCCATCTTAGATGAGCTCAGGCCCAGCGAAGCCGACGGCGTTTCTGGGTGTTGTTGATAAACGGTTTTCGTCTTGCATAGGAGAGTTTTAACTTGCACTTACAGATGTAGCGACCAACTGTAGTTACTGACAGTGGGTTTCTGAAGTGTTCCTGAGCCCATGTGGTGATATCCTTTACACACTGATGTGGCTTGTTGATGCAGTACAGCCTGAGGGATGGAAGGTCACGGGCTTAGCTGCTTACGTGCAGTGATTTCTCCAGATTCTCCGAACCCTTTGATGATATTACGGAGCGTAGATGGTGAAATCCCTAAATTCCTTGCAATAGCTGGTTGAGAAAGGTTTTTCTTAAACTGTTCAACAATTTTCTCACACATTTGTTGACAAAGTGGTGACCCTCGCCCCATCCTTGTTTGTGAATGACTGAGCATTTCATGGAATCTACTTTTATACCCAATCATGGCACCCACCTGTTCCCAATTATTCTGTTCACCTGTGGGATGTTCCAAATAAGTGTTTGATGAGCATTCCTCAACTTTATCAGTATTTATCGCCACCTTTCCCAACTTCTTTGTCACGTGTTGCTGCCATCAAATTCTAAAGTTAATGATTATTTGCACACAAAAAAAAATGTTTATGAGTTTGAACATCAAATATGTTGTCTTTGTAGCATATTCATCTGAATATGGCTTGAAAATGATTCGCAAATCATTGTATTCCGTTTATATTTACATCTAACACCATTTCCCAACTCATATGGAAACGGGGTTTGTAGTTGTACGTGATGTTGGAGGACATCTTCCCCAAACTGTTCCGATAAAGATGCAAGCATAGACTTGCCTCAGTGAAGAAAAGCACTAAGATTTAGTTCACTATTTAATATTTTCTCTCCATGCTCCCCTGATGAGGATGTACTCCCTTTTTTTATTTTTTTTTTTTTATGTTTGCATGCTACAGTCTTTAGTTGAACGGCTCAGCGGTGCTCCGGGCTAAAAGGAATAGATTTAATGTGACACATTCACAACGTTTGTCTGAATTCATTTAATCGGGCCCTGCCTCGGTCCGCTCGGTCCTTCCATACCGCCGATGTCTTTTCAGCGACATCAGGCGACGCGTTTCAGCAGCTGGCGCAAACACGAGCTGAGTGACTTGACAGTTTCTTTGCACATATGCTTCAACACATGGCATCCACTCGCAGACATCTTTGGATTCTTGACGAAGAAAAAAAAACTGAGTTTCTTGGGCAAATAATGACTGTGCAGATATTAGAATGCCATCTAAACACTGTGGACCTTTTGAGCACTCCCATCATCATCCTTCAAACTGGGCAACGCCTCAGCACACACGCCTCTGTCCTCCTTTAATATGCCGTATTAAATCCACTGAACTGATAATGCCCTTTCTGTAGTAAATTTGATTAATGTAACTCTGCAGGAGAATCAATTTTCCGCCATCTTTTCTCCCCCGTTTCATCCCCTTTTTCCCCCCCCATCTTCCCTATCTGTCCATCTGCAAGATTGTCATGGTGGCGGCTCTGGTCTAATTTATCTTGAAGCCGTGCTGCAGGACTGATGGTGTGGATTAAACCAAACTCATCAGTTTAAAAATCTTTATTTCCCCGAGGAGTGACATGTACAGTACGCCTTTAGAGATACCGCCATTCTTAAATGCAGGGCGCTCAAGGATGCTTTATTGTCACTCACAGCACGAAAGGACACCTTTAAAGCATAATAGTGCCTATTTCCGAGTTTTTTTCGTATAAATTATTAATTACAGTGATCTTCTTTTGATGTTTTCTTGCATGGTTTCCAGCCAGCTAGAAATTCTCTTTATAACTCAACATTTGGCCAGGGGTATGAATATATTTTAGTTCCACTTTCTGTACTTTTATTTGCTTTATAGCAGGGGTCATCAACCTTTTTGAAAGCAAGAGCTACTTCTTGGGTACTGATTAATGCGAAGGGCTACCAGTTTGATACACACTTAAATAAATTGCCAGAAATAGCCAATTTGCTCAATTTACCTTTAACTCTATGTTATTATTAATAATGAATGATATTTACACTTAATTGGACGGTTTAAAAGAGGAGAAAACATGAAAAAAATGACAATTACATTTTGAAACATAGTTTATCTTCAATTTCGACTCTTTAAAATTTAAAATTCAACCGTAAAAAAGAAGAGAAAAACTAGCTAATTCGAATCTTTTTGAAAAAATTTAAAAAATAATTTATGGAACATCATTAGTAATTTTTCCTGATTAAGATTAATTTTAAAACTTTGATTACATGTTTTAAATAGGTTAAAATCCAATCTGCACTTTGTTAGAATATATAACAAATTGGACCAAGCTATATTTCTAACAAAGACAAATCATTATTTCTTCTAGATTTTCCAGAACAAAAATTTTAAAAGAAATTCAAAAGACTTTGAAATAAGATTTACATTTGATTCTACAGATTTTCTAGATTTGCCAGAATAATTGTTTTGAATTTTAATCATAAAAAAGTTTGAAGAAATATTTCACAAATATTCTTCGTCGAAAAAACAGAAGCTAAAATGAAGAATAAATTAAAATGTATGTACTATTCTTTACAATAAAAAAATTAAATTTACTCGAACATTGATTTAAATTGTCAGGAAAGAAGAGGAAGGAATTTAAAAGGTAAAAAGGTATATGTGTTTAAAAATCCTAAAATCATTTTTAAGGTTGTATTTTTTCTCTAAAATTGTCTTTCTGAAAGTTATAAGAAGCAAAGTAAAAACATTTATGAATGTATTTAAACAAGTGAAGACCAAGTCTTTAAAATATTTTCTTGGATTTTCAAATTCTATTTGAGTTTTGTCTCTCTTAGACTTAAAAATGTCGGGCAAAACGAGACCAGCTTGCTAGTAAAAAAATAAAATTTAAAAAATAGAGGCAGCTCACTGGTAAGTGCTGCTATTTGAGCTATTTTTAGAACAGGCCAGCGGGCTACTCATCTGGTCCTTACGGGCTACCTGGTGCCCACGGGCACCGCGTTGGTGGCCCCTGCTTTATAGTATGGATTCTTGTTCATAGAAATTAAAAATTGTCTTTAATTGAAATTACAGAAGAAATTACCAATGCAATACACTGCAAAAACTGAAATGTAAGTAAGATTAAATATCTCAAATAAGGGTGTGTCAAGACTTGGTCCTTGGGGTGTTTTGTTTTCCCGGAATGCAACGGAAAGTTGGCGCGGGCAAGGCGTGAATGTGAGTACATATTTTATTTAACACTATCAAAAAAGAACAGACGACGACAATGGCGGAGAACAAACTTGACTATTGAAACAAAACTTGCACAAGGGCAGAAACTATAAACAATAAACAAAAACTTACTTGGTATGGAATGGTGAAACAAACAGCGTGAACTGAGCACGGAATCGTAAACATGGCATGAAGCAGAGTGATGATAATGTCGCCAGGCCGACTGCCTGAGAACTAAAAGCTTAAATAATCGTGACATGATTACAACAGGTGCGTGAGTCCAAAAACAGGTGAAACTAATAAGTAGTTATGGAAACAAAACAAGCAGGAGTGCACAACCAGGAACTAAAAAGAGTCCAAAAAATAAACAGCACATGGCCAAACAAAAACATGATCAACAGACATGACAGGGTGATATTTGCTTATTTTCTGTCTGATGAGATCATTCTTCTCACTAAGCAGATTTTATATTAGTGTTTTACTTGTTTTAAGTGTTTTGGTCCTAAATGATCTCCGTAAGATTTTACAGCTTGTTGCTGAGATTTGATGAGCTATATTGAGTGAAACATGCTTGAAACTAGAATATCAACTGTTGCAAAGCTGTGTCGTCAACACTCACAAGTATAAAACTACTTTTTTAAAGTAATCATTTCTTATTTCAAGCATGAAAAAAAAGCGCATATCATTATGTCAAGATAATAGCACGAGCATTTACTTCATTTAAGAATATTTTTCAACATATTGAGCAAAAAGGTCTCGTTATTTTTCCACCAAGAAAAAGTGCACTTGTTATTAGTGAGAATATACTTATTTTAAGGTATTTTTGGGTTCATTGAGGTTAGCTAATTTGACTGGTTTTGGAAAGTCTTGACAAGCCGAATTTTCTTGTTCTATTGGCAGATAATTTTGCTTGGTTCAAATAAAATACCCCTCATTTTTATATATTTTTTCTTATTTTTGAACACTGACTTTTTGCAGTGTAGATAGTAAAAAATGTGTGGCAGCAGTGTTTATGGATCTAACTAAAGCATTTGACACAATTAATCACAATATTTTAATCAAAAAAATAGAACGATATGGCATCAGAGGGTTGGTCTTAAACTGGATAAGAAGTTATTTAACCAACAGGAAACAATACGTGAAGCTAGGCCAACACACTTCTACAACGCTAAATATATCCTGTGGCGTACCTCAGGGATCAATACTAGGACCGAAATTATTCCATCCATCCATCCATCCATCCATCCACCCATCCATCCACACTTCTACAACGCTAAATATATCCTGTGGTGTACCTCAGCGATCAATACTAGGACCAAAATTATTCAATCTCTATATAAATGACATTTGTAAAGTTACAAAACATTTAAAGTTAGTATTATTTGCGGATGATACAACAACGTTTTGTTCAGGAGAGAACACGCGGAAGATAATACAAATAATAACAGAAAAATGAACAAATTAAAAAGATGGTTTGACAAAAACAGACTAAAAACTAAAAACAAACTAAAATAATGCTATTTGGTAACAGTAGAAGAGAAAGTCAAACACAAATATGAAAAGAAGGAATAGAAATTGAAAGAGTAAATGAAACCAAATTTCTAGGTATAATGATTGATGATAAATTGAACAGGAAATCTCATATTAAAAAATATACAACATAAAGTAGCAAGAAACACGTCAATAATGAATAAAGCAAAACATGTTCTAGACCAAAAATCACTTTGTATTCTCTACTGCTCACTAGTGTAACATATCTGAGTTATTGTGTAGAAATATGGGGAAATAACTACAAAAGTACACTTCATTCATTAACTGTGTTACAAAAAAGATCAGTTATAATTAGGGATATCCGATAATGGCTTTTTGCCGATATCCGATATTCCGATATTGTCCAACTCTTTAATTACTGATACCGATATCAACCGATACCGATATCAACCGATATATGCAGTCGTGGAATTAACACATTATTATGCCTAATTTGGACAACCAGGTATGGTGAAGATAAGGTACTTTTTAAAAAAAATTATAAAATAAGATAACTAAATTAAAAACATTTTCTTGAATAAAAAAGAAAGTAAAACAATATAAAAACAGTTACATAGAAACTAGTAATTAATGAAAATGAGTAAAATTAACTGTTAAAGGTTAGTACTATTAGTGGAGCAGCAGCACGCACAATCATGTGTGCTTACGGACTGTATCCCTTGCAGACTGTATTGATATATATTGATATATAATGTAGGAACCAGAATATTGATAACAGAAAGAAATGGGGGAGGGAGGTTTTTTGGGTTGGTGCACTAATTGTAAGTGTATCTTGTGTTTTTTATGTTGATTTAATGAAAAAAAAAAAAATGAAAAAAAAACAAACCGATACAGATAATAAAAAAACGATACCGATAATTTCCGATATTACATTTTAACGCATATATCCCTAGTTATAATAATACATCATGTTGGATATAGAGAATATACAAACACTTTATTTATTTAATAGAAAATACTGAAATTCCACGACATAGTGAATTTGCAAACAGCTAAAATGATACACAAAGCAAACTATAACCTGCTAGTCAAGAATATACAACAATTCTTCTCAACTAAAGAGGAGAAATACAATCTTAGAGAAAAATGTAATTTAAAACATTTGTACGCACATACAACACTTAAGACCTTCAGTATATCAGTATGTGGAATTAAATGATGGAATGGATTAAGCAAAGCAATCAAACAATGTACTAATATGATCCACTTCAAGAAACTCTTCAAACTTAAAGTGTTTACAAAGTGCAAAGAAGAAGAACCATAATAAAAATTCTGAATTTATTTCATCCATCCATTCATTTTCAAAATAATCTTACTTATCTCACCATATGAAATGTAACTTACTTCACCGAGTATTATTTTATTATTTATTTATTTTTTGTGGTACCCTTTATTTAGAAAAGTATCGAAATACATTTTGGTACCGGTACCGGTACCAAAATATTGGTATCAGGACAAACCTACTGTGCTATTTGACATACCCTCCATCCGATGGCAGTATGCATGTATCAGAGGATTCCGTCATTACATTTCTCCCTTACAATTATAATAATCCATCAATCCATTTTCTACCGCTTGTCCCTTTCGGGGTCGTGGGGGGGGTTACCATGAATTGATTAACGTGGACCCCGACTTAAACAAGTTGAAAAACGTATTCGGGTGTCACCATTTAGTGGTCAATTGTACGGAATGTGTACTGTACTGTGCAATCTACTAATAAAAGTTTCAATCAATCAATCAATCAATCAATGCTGGAGCCTATCTCAGATGCATTCGGGCGGAAGGCGGGGTACACCCTGGACAAGTCGCCACCTCAATAATTATTATTATTATTATGTATCACAGGTATGTATCAAGATGCTCCTCCTCCTTCAATGAGAGATGACGCAAAGAAAAAGGCTCCGCTTCTGCTACCGGAGTTTTTGTTAAGTCTGAAGATTTTGACCACTGATTTGCGATGATTTGCGATCACAGCCACAGGAGAGTCACCCTGCATCTTCGATCTGATTTTGGTCAGTTGAGAGCCACGGATACGCTGAAATAAGGCGAGTTGGAAGAGCCGTTAGCCTAGCTGAGAGAGCCAGCACGGACCATTGTTTTGACTGCTCGAAGGAAAACAACATCTTAATCTACGAATTGACTCCCTCGAATGGCCTTGATGCAACCAAAAGCTACGGCAAGTTTACAGCTGTTTTAAAGTGATTCAGACGTCGCAGAGTGATATAAGTTGACAGGCTGACACCTCAAATTGATCTCTGAACGGCACAAGGTACGAAATTGTTGAAAAAACAAGTTAAAAGTGCCGCAAGTCGCTAAAGAAGTAACTGCCGTTAAGACATAAGAGGCACTGACGTCAGCGACTGCCGCGATGCCAAAAGCTAAAGGAAAGACTGATACAGAACATGATGGGAATCAAGAAGGGATTTAAAGAATAAATGATAGAAAAATGGGAAGAATTGATGGATGGATGGAAAGATGATATAAAAGAAATTAAAGAAGAAATTAAACAAATGAAAAAAGAGAACAACTCCAGAAATAATGAAGCCACTGAAATGAGCAAACAAATGAAGACCCTTCAAGAAGACAACAACATGCTGAGGAACATCATAGATTAAATGGATCAGGATAAAAGAATGAATGATATCATCGTGACAGGGCACCAAATTAAACCAAGATCCTATGTGAAAGCTGTGAATAATGAAGGTGAACCAGATTAAATGGATATGATCTCAGCAGAACAGCAAGTGGTCAACTTTCTGCAATCAAAAGAAATTGAAATTGACATTAATACCATCGAAACATGCATCCCACTGAACGGAAGAAACAACAACGCCACTCCAGTCGTGCTCGTGAAACTCGTAAACAGAAAATCTAAAATGGCATTGCTGAGACAGGGAAAGAAGCTGAAGGGAACAAATGTGTACATGAATGAACATCTCACAAAACGTAATGCTGGAATCGCCAAGAAAGCGACTTGAGGAAGCAGGGGAAAATCCAGGGAACTTGGAGCGCCAACTGTAAAATCTACATCAAGCTGAATGGAGGTCCAGAAGCAAGAGTAATTGTTGTCCATGACATCAAGGACCTGGACAATTTTTAAAGTCTACACAGCTACCACAACAACGATGATAATGGACTCTGACAAAAAACAGCATCGACACTACTATGTTCCAAGAGACGACTAAACAAGAGGACCTAGATTCAGGATTGCATCCACCTACACTTATAGAGATTATTGAAACAACATCAAAGATTGTTGAACAAGAAAATATGGAACTAAAAAAATTTCTGCAACAAAGATCACAAAAACCAGGATTTGGAAAATGATATAGATCCAGATACAACATTTTTCTCCCACATCAGTAATAGTTTTTTTTATTATACAGATGATCAATATAATAGCAACATTAAATGTGATAACAAATTGTCAATTATTCATTTTAATAGCAGAAGCTTGTATGCAAACTACAACAACATTAAGAACTTTTTGGAACACATCAACGAACCCTTCAAAGTGATTGCTGTCACAGAAACATGGATTGATGATAAAAAAGGAATAGATTTTGATCTGGAAGGATATGAACTAAACTACATCAACAGAACCAACAAAAATGGAGGAGGAGTAGCTGTGTACGTGATGAAGAACCTGAACTACAAAGTGAACAGGAAGTGAACAAAAAGTTTTAGCAACTGTTATGTATAGAAAAGGGGTAGGATTAAATAAGCTCTGCTTCTCCCTACTCCTTTTCGAACATGTTGAAAAGAGAAACTGGAAATTGTGATGTATCATGTTGTATGCTTGCATGTTCGAAATAAACTCAAACTCAAACTAAAAAAAAACTCAGGATCCTGTCATTCTATTCCTCCCTTCCACTGATCAAAAGCAACGTAAACAAGCACAGTGGCCAGCTGAGTTGTGCAGGTGTGATCCAGTGATGTTGGCAGGAAAGCTGCAGGTCCATTACCCCTTTGGGGCTTAACCCCTATTCTCTGCATCATTAAGACTGACCAGGCGCCCTGGCCTCCGAAATGAGGTCACCGGTCTTAATCCGCCGCGTTGATAAACTTCTAAGACGCTAAACTGTGCCGACACGCAGCATAGCTCGCTCTGTGCTTCAAAAAGTCCTCATTTATATTTATGACAGTCCTAACTCTCCATTCCTGATTAATCCACTTAATATTAGGACACAGATCCCTAAATCTCCTCCTGGCTGATGTGACGTGAATGCCAACTCAGAGATTTGCAGAAGCGTGCACCTAAACGCCCCCCTGCTATTTAAATCTTCCCACTTGTCCCCCGGGCTAACCAGTCAGAATGGTGACGTCCATGACGGCTGACAACACGCCTTCAGTTGCGCCGTTCGAGCGCGGCCTTAGTAGGAGTGGTTTAAGTCATACGCCAGCCGTTGAAGTGCTGGTGATTAGGATGCTCGCTTTCATGATGAGAGGCGCACACAATGTGAGTCAGAGATTAATTAGCGAGTCATCAGAGAGTAAGCGCCGCCTAATTCCCCGAAAGGTTTCTTCAACCTTTTTTGAGAGCTGCATTGATTCCATGGAGAGCTGAACGGTTCTTGACATGTGTGGTCATGAAGTCCTTTGAGCGCTTGGTCCTGCCCCACCTCAAGGACATCACCGCCCCCCTCCTGGACCCACTGCAGTTCGCCTATAGAGCCAACAGGTCTGTGGATGATGCAGTGAACCTGGCCCTCCACTTCATACTGGAGCATCTGGACTCCACAGGAACCTACGCTAGGATCCTGTTTGTGGACTTCAGCTCTGCCTTCAACACCATCCTCCCTGGAATGCTACGAGACAAGCTCTACCAGCTCAGCGTGCCCGACTCCCTCTGCAGTTGGATCAATGACTTCCTGACAGACCGAAGACAGCATGTGCGACTGGGGAAGATTGTCTCGGACAGTCGAACCACGAACACTGGTACTCCTCAGGGCTGTGTACTCTCCCCCTGGCTCTTCTCCTTGTATACAAACTGCTGCACCTCCAGTCACCAATCCGTAAAACTGCTCGAGTTTGCGGATGACACCACCCTCATCGGGCTCATCTCGGATGGTGATGAGTCCGCCTACAGGAGAGAGGTGGACCGGCTGACGTCCTGGTGCAGCCTCAACAACCTGGAGCTGAACGCCCAGAAAACAGTGGGGATGATCATGGACTTCAGGAAAGTCACAGCCCCACCATACCCCCTAACCCTGATTGACTCTCCCAACCCCGTCCCCATTGTGGACTCCTTCCGTTTCTTGGGCACCACCATCACCCAGGACCTCAAGTGGGAGCTGACCATCAGCTCCCTCATCAAGAAGGCGCAGCAGAGGACGTACTTCCTGCGGCAGCTGAGGAAACTTAAGGTGCCGACCGAGATGCTGGTGCAGTTTTACTCAGCCATCATAGAGTCCATCCTGACCTCCTCCATCACGGCGCCACAGTCCAGGATAAGCATAGACTGCAGCGCATCGTACGTGCTGCTGAGAAGGTGATTGGCTGCAAGCTCCCATCCCTCCAGGACTTGTTCTCCTCCAGGACCAGGAGGCGTGTGGGTCGGATCACAGCTGAGTCTTCTCACCCTGGACACAAACTATTCTCCCCTCTCCCCTTAGGCAGGAGACTACGCTCCATCCAGACCCACACCTCCCGCCACCTGAACAGTTTTCCCCCTCGGCCATCAGGCAAATGAACAATAACTCCTAACAGCAGCTCCTTGAATTCCTTGAATTCCTTCTAAGTCTATAACAAGATCTGATAGCTCAGTCACAGCTCTTTTTATTACCAAATATGTGTTATATGTGTTTTATGTTGCACGTTTGCACCAAGAAAAATTCCTAGTTTGTGAACCCGTTCTCAAACAATGGCAATAAAACTATTCTGATTCTGATTCTGATTCTGATGTTGTATGTTGATATGTGGGATAGGATTGATTGATTGATTGAAACTTTTACTAGTATATTGCACAGTGCAGTACATATTTCGTACAATCCACCACTAAATGGTAACCAGTGTTGGGGTGGTTACTGAAAACCAGTAACTAGTTACACTTACTAATTACTTTATTTCAAAAGTAACTCAGTTACTAACTCAGTTACTTACACCAAAAAGTGTGAAAAGTAACTATTTAGTTTTTTGTTTTTTTTTAAAGGCCCCACCCACACTGCTTGGTGCCTCGTCTGACCTGCTGTGACGTAGATTACCATAGTAACTAGTAGGGTTCTACGGTATACGGGTATTAGTATAGTACAGCGATACTAATGAATAATATTCGGTACCATACCGCCTCTGAAAACTACCCTAAGATTTTTGGTTAAAATAAAGCCAACAATGCAATTTTTTTCTGGTCCCCTTTATTTAGAAAAGTATCGAAAGGTACCGAAAAGTATCGAAATAATATTAGTATCAGGACAACATTAGTCACTAAAATATCATGAAAAAGTGCAGATTCCAAGCATTGAAAGACTAAGTATAGTTGAAGACTTACGGTCATTAGAAAACATGACTGCACATCATAATGGTGGCTACACTTTGCATCTTAAAGGCCTACTGAAATGAAATGTTTTTATTTAAACGGGGATAGCAGATCTATTCTATGTGTCATACTTGATCATTTCGCGATATTGCCATATTTTTGCTGAAAGGATTTAGTATAGAACAACGACGATAAAGATCGCAACTTTTGGTATCTGATAAAAAAAAAGGCTTGCCCCTACCGGAAGTAGCGTGACGTAGTCAATTGAACATATACGCAAAGTTCCCTATTGTTTACAATGATGGCCGCCAGAAGTGAGAGATTTGGACCGAGAAAGCGACAATTTCCCCATTAATTTGAGCGAGGATGAAAGATTTGTGGATGAGGAAAGTGCAAGTGAAGGACTAGTGGGGAGTGGAAGCGATTCAGATAGGGAAGATGCTGTGAGAGGCGGGGGTGACCTGATATTCAGCTGGGAATGACTACAACAGTAAATAAACACAAGACATATATATACTCTATTAGCCACAACACAACCAGGCTTATATTTAATATGCCACAAATTAATCCCGCATAAAAACACCTAGGTGTTTGTTATGCTAGCTCCTAGCTACTAGCTCGAGCTAGTTATAGCTCGAGCGGGTAATATGGACGGGATCCCGTCCATAAAACCCGCCAATACAATTCAAACACCTGCACAACACACTCACTCACTCAGCCCAAAGGACCGTTCACCTAACCCAAGGTTCATAAAGCTTATATATTTAACCAAAGTTACGTACGTGACACGCACGTACGGGCAAGCGATCAAATGTTTGGAAGCGCGCGGGTGGGACCTGATATTCAGCTGGGAATGACTACAACAGTAAATAAACACAAGACATATATATACTCTATTAGCCACAACACAACCAGGCTTATATTTAATATGCCACAAATTAATCCCGCATAACAAACACCTAGGTGTTTGTTATGCTAGCTCCTAGCTCCTAGCTACTAGCTCGAGCTAGTTATAGCAAGCGATCAAATGTTTGGAAGCGTACTCACGGTATCGCGTCTGCGTCTGTTAACGAAGTCAAAGTCCTCCTGGTAAGAGTCTCTGTTGTCCGAGTTCTTTGATCTTGACTGCATCTTTCGGGAATGTAAACAATGAAACACCGACTGTGTTGTGTTGCTGACTTCCCTCGCAAAATACTCCGCTTCGCACCGACTTTCTTCTTTGATTGCTCAGCTTCTTTCTCCATAATGCAATGAACAAATTGCAACAGATTCACCAACACGGATGTCCAGAATACTGTGGAATAATGAGATGAAAACAGAGCTATTTCGTATTGGCTTCAATAGGGGAGCCATAACTCTGTTCTACTGGCTACGTCACGCGCATACGTCATCATCCAAAGGCGTTTTGAACCGGAAGTTTAGCGGGAAATTCAAAATGTCACTTTATAAGTTAACCCGGCCGTATTGGCATGTGTTGCAATGTTAAGATTTCATCATTGATATATAAACTATCAGACTGCGTGGTCGGTAGTAGTGGCTTTCAGTAGGCCTTTAAACATCTAATTTGGGAATGTCCGGCGGGCCAGTTTGAAAAGCTAAACGGACCGCATGTGGCCCCCGGGCCTTAATTTGCCTAGGTCTGTTATAAATGCTCACACTGAGTCACGCAAGATTAGCTGAAGTCTCCCGGCTCGATCGCCAAGTTCTTGAATGACTTTCGAGGCATATGTCGACAGAGATTTTTTGGTTGAACGCCAAATCGTCCGACCGTGCGTGCGTTCAACTCGGGAAAATTCCACAGCATTTATTCCCAGACGCGCCGTTAGACTACAAGTCCCAGTTGACGGCTGCGATTTTCTTGTAGCTGCACAAGTCTAACCAACGCGTCCTTTCCCCGTCCTACAGATTGCAGGCCAATTCATGGGTACTACCGTAGCAGGCAAGAGTGTGTCCTTGAATACCCCCAAGAGTCTCTCGTTGCACCTTCACTCGCCCCTCACCACTACTTAAGCAGATGGCCAGAGGCGGAAAAAAATAGAAGTCAATGAACCTGTTTGCAGCTGTCCTCCGTCACACTTACACAACTTCCCTTTCGTTTGCACACGCCGTTCTAAATTTAACACAAACCGTCGTACGATGACAACTATATGCAAATGACACATCTGGTTGACGCAATACAAACGCGTCACTACTGAGAAGAGGCCGCCGTGCCAATTTATTAGACACACCTATTCAAAAACTGTGCAGCGGTTGCGTAATAAGGACACCTCACCTTCTTGATGACGCTGATCTTTCATTAAGTGGTGAATATTTAGAAGTATTTCAGTGTTTCCCATGAACTGCCAAGAGACCTGTGGCGGTGGGGGCGTGGCTATGGGCGTGGTCACCATGACATCATCGAGTAATTTGCATAATTTACTACAATGATATGATTTTCTCTAAAAAGGCTCAAAAAATGTATACTTACTAATTAATAATAACAGTTTTGTTTTAAACGTCCATCCATCCATCCGTTTTAAAATATAATTACAACACTTTATGTACATATTTATATACAGATTTGAACAATAAGTTATTCACTTAAATATATTTATTAATTGTGGTTCTTACAAAAAATATATCTTATAAAATATAAAAGCTAAAATGTCTCTTAAAGCTCTGCCCCTTTAATTAGTGCATACTAAATAATTTAACTTTAGCCTACTACTACAACCATATTATTTACCAGCAACATAAAGTGAAACAGAGGCAGAGGTGTCCTGCCACAGTCAGTAACAAATAAACAGAAAACAGTAGTGGTCAAATACAAATAAGGCAACAAGAGAAGTATCCTACACTTCTCTTTTGTAAAGGAAATCTGAACAGCCTATATGGGCATCTACATCAACTATATCAGTGTTTTTAAACCTTTTTCGAGCCTAGGCACATTTTTTGCATTGAAAAAAATCCTGACGCACACCACCAGCAGAAACCATAAACTCAGTTGACAGTAATAAGTTGTTATCGCAATTCAATCAATCAATCAATCAATGTTTATTTATATAGCCCTAAATCACAAGTGTCTCAAAGGGCTGTACAAGCCACAACGACATCCTCGGTACAGAGCCCACATACGGGCAAGGAAAAACTCACCCCAGTGGGACGTCGGTGAATGACTATGAGAAACCTTGGAGAGGACCGCATATGTGGGTAACCCCCCCCCCCTCTAGGGGAGACCGAAAGCAACGGATGTCGAGTGGGTCCGACATAACATTGTGAAAGTCCAGTCCACAGTGGATCCAACACATCAGCGGGAGTCCAGTCCACAGCGGGGCCAACAGGAAACCATCCCGAACGGAGACGGGTCAGCAGCGCAGAGATGTCCCCAACCGATGCACAGGCTAGTGGTCCACCCGGGGTCCCGGCTCTGGACAGCCAGCACTTCATCCATGGCCACCGGACCTATGCAACTCCCCCTCGCAAGGGACAGGGGAGAAGAGGAGAGAAGAAAAGAAACGGCAGATCAACTGGTCTAAAAAAGGGGGGGTCTATTTAAAGGCTAGATTATACAAATGAGTTTTAAGATGGGACTTAAATGCTTCTACTGAGGTAGCATCTCTAACTGTTACCGGGAGGGCATTCCAGAGTACTGGAGCCCGAATAGAAAACGCTCTATAGCCCGCAGACTTTTTTTTGGCTCTGGGAATCACTAATAAGCCGGAGTTCTTTGAACGCAGATTTCTTGTCGGGACATATGGTACAATACAATCGGCGAGATAGGCTGGAGCTAAACCGTGTAATATTTTATACGTAAGTAGTAAAACCTTAAAGTCGCATCTTAAGTGCACAGGAAGCCAGTGCAAGTGAGCCAGTATAGGCGTAATATGATCAAACTTTCTTGTTTTTGTCAAAAGCCTTGCAGCCGCATTTTGTACCAACTGTAATCTTTTAATGCTAGACATAGGGAGGCCCGAAAATAATACGTTACAGTACTATTGTACTAATTGTTGGATATGACTTTAAAGCATAACCAAGCACGCATTAATATAGCTTTTGTCTCAAAGTAGGTGTACTGTCACCACCTGTCACATCACGCCGTGACTTATTTGGAGTTTTTTGCTGTTTTCCTGTGTGTAGTGTTTTAGTTCTTGTCTTGCGCTCCTGTTTTGGTGGCTTTTTGTCTTTTTTTGGTATTTTCCTGTAGCAGTTTCATGTCTTTCTTTGAGTGATATTCCCCGCATCTACTTAGTTTTAGCAATCAAGAATATTTCAGTTGTTTTATCCTTCTTTGTGAGGACATTGTTGATTGTCATGTCATGTTTGGATGTACATTGTCTTTGCTCCACAGTAAGTCTTTGCTGTCGTCCAGCATTCTGTTTTTGTTTACTTTGTAGCCAGTTCAGTTTTAGTTTCGTTCTGCATAGCCTTACCTAAGCTTCAATGCCTTTTCTTAAGGGCACAAACTTTTGTTTATTTTTGGTTTAAGCATAAGACACCTTTTTACCTGCGCACTGCCTCCTGCTGTTTCCGACATTTACAAAGCAATTAGCTACCGGCTGCCACCTACTGATATGGAAGAGTATTACACGGTTACTCTGCTGAGTTCTGGACAGCACCGACACTCAACAACAACACATCATTTGCAGACTATAATTACTGGTTTGCAAAAAATACTTTTAACCCAAATAGGTGAAATTAGATCATCTCCCACGGCACACCAGACTGTATCTCACGGCACACTAGTGTGCCACGGCACAGTGGTTGAAAAACACTGAACTATATGAATAGCCTGAGAAGCTGGACAGGACACAAAAAAAAAAATCTATTTGTGGCGGACGTAATTCTTTCGTGGCGGGCCGCCACAAATAAATGAATGTGTGGGAAACACTGTATTTTCCTGTGGTGCTATTGAAATGCTTCTGTGACCCCTGCTCGGGATGGACAACATATTATGTCGAGGCGCCACAAAAAAGACAAAACGTTCCCCCTCGGTCTCAAAATTCCTGATGTGCAGCAGATGGATGAGGAATAGGCGCCCTGAATTGGGACAGATTTGATCGGCAATGGAGCATGTGCCATCTATTATCACAGCGCTGATGGTCCACAGATGGTGATAAATTGCTCTAATACATATGCCACGAAACGTTGCAGGCAGTCATTGGCAGAAGGAGCTTTGTCACGTTTCCCTCCACGGAATAGCAGACTGGGAAATACATCAATACACAAATACAGACATTCACACACGCCCTCATTAAATTAAGAATGTTGTAAGGCGCTTCTTACGGTACTGTATCTTGTGTATAAGTGAAGGCTTTGTTAATTAGCAAATAGACACTTACTGCCATCTGATTTGGTGAAAAAGAATACAAATCCAGACTTTTCTCTCTATTAAACAATGCAAAACAATATTTAGGATTTATGATGTGACCTTTATAAACAGCTATCATCGTCACACACAGACAGCCCTACTTTAATTTGTTTGTTGAGTAACACTGCCATCTAGTGGTCTACTTGTGTATGTGTAACATCATTTTCTTTGCCTCAGACGTTTCATGATCTACAAAACATACTTTACGTGAAAATGAGGCACTTTTATGAAAGTATGATCGAAATACAATAATACCATAACCGTAAATACTTTTGTTTTATTCAACTGTGCATATGACAGCTGAAAGTGTTTTATCTACACTATTATCTACACTTTTATTTGAAACTATTATTGTTTCTATGATGATTTTATTTTCTGATTTTAATTTTAATTATTAAAGTTAATGATTGTCACACACACACTAAGTGTGGCGAAATTATTCTCTGCATATGATTATTTCTATGATTGTATATATATATATATATATATATATATATATATATATATATATATATATATATATATATATATATATATATATATATATATATATATATATATATATATATATATATATATAAAATCATAGAAATAATCATAATTCAAATTAAAATCAGAAAATAAAATCCTCATAGAAACAATATATATATATATGTATTATGATCATTTCTATGACTGTATATATATATATATATATATATATATATATATATATATATATATATATATATATATATATATATATATATATATATGTATATTTAATTTGAATTATGAGTATTTCTATGATTGTACATACACACACACACACACACACACACACATATATGTATATATATATATATATATATAAATTGTTTCTATGAGGATTCTAGATTTTAATTTGAATTATGATTATGTCTATGTTTATATATATATATATATATATATATATATATATATATATATATATATATATATATATATATATATATATATATATATATATAATCATAGACATACTCATAATCAAATTAAAATCTGAAAATAAAATCATCATAGAAACAATATACATACACACACACACACACACACACACACATAAATATGTGTGCATATATATATATATAACAAATAACAAATATAAATATATACATATATATATATATATATATATATATATATATATATATATATATATATATATATATATATATATATGTATATTTAATTTGAATTATGAGTATTTCTATGATTGTACATACACACACACACACACACACACACACATATATGTATATATATATATATATATATATAAATTGTTTCTATGAGGATTCTATTTTCTGATTTTAATTTGAATTATGATTATGTCTATGTTTATATATATATATATATATATATATATATATATATATATATATATATATATATATATATATATATATATATATATATATATATATAATCATAGACATACTCATAATCAAATTAAAATCTGAAAATAAAATCATCATAGAAACAATATACATACACACACACACACACACACACACACATAAATATGTGTGCATATATATATATATAACAAATAACAAATATAAATATATACATATATATATATATATATATATATATATATATATATATATATATATATATATATATATATATATATATATATATAACAAATATGTATATATATCTATATATATATTTTATATATATATATATATATATATATATATATATATATATATATATATATATATATATATATATATATATATATATATATATATATATATATATATATATATACACTACCGTTCAAAAGTTTGGGGTCACCCAAACAATTTTGTGGAATAGCCTTCATTTCTAAGAACAAGAATAGACTGTCGAGTTTCAGATGAAAGTTCTCTTTTTCTGGCCATTTTGAGTGTTTAATTGACCCAACAAATGTGATGCTCCAGAAACTCAATCTGCTCAAAGGAAGGTCAGTTTTGTAGCTTCTGTAACGAGCTAAAGTGTTTTCAGATGTGTGAACATGATTGCACAAGGGTTTTCTAATCATCAATTAGCCTTCTGAGCCAATGAGCAAACACATTGTACCATGAGAACACTGGAGTGATAGTTGCTGGAAATGGGCCTCTATACACCTATGTAGATATTGCACCAAAAACCAGACATTTGCAGCTAGAATAGTCATTTACCACATTAGCAATGTATAGAGTGTATTTCTTTCAAGTTAAGACTAGTTTAAAGTTATCTTCATTGAAAAGTACAGTGCTTTTCCTTCAAAAATAAGGACATTTCAATGTGACCCCAAACTTTTGAACGGTAGTGTATATATATATATATATATATATATATATATATATATATATATATATATATATATATATATATATATATATA
>NC_084734.1:2664244-2666754 GCF_033978785.1 Entelurus aequoreus
ATAAATTCATGCATGTTTAGTGTGGCTGAAACGGGGCTTAGGCTAAATAATTATTCGTTTAAGGCACGCCTGGGCAATTATTTTGACTCGGGGGGCCACATTTAGAGAAAAAAATGTGTCTGGGGGCCAGTATATCTATTTTTAGGGACGCTAATACAAAATCTCACTATAATGTCTGATTGAATGCTAAAAACGTTATGACAGACCGTCTTAAAAAACGTGACGGAATTTTACATGTTTCTATGAACGATAAAACACTGAATATTGACAAAATATGTATGTCATACCCCCTTTCGATCGACATATTTTACAATCAAGTGAAACGCAACAAACAGTGAAATATGAACGCGAAGGGTACAAAATAAACCCCACCTACAATCTGATACATCTGATATATCACTAAGCTTTAGAACTTTGTTGTGAAAATCTCCTTCCGCGTCTGTGGAAACGCTTCCCGCCCACACTTCTTGGTGCCTCGTCTGAGCTGCAGTGATGTAAATTACCATAGTAACTAATTAGATTACCATAGTAACTGGTATATCATCCAAAAGCGCAGATTCCAACCATTGAAATACTTTGTATAGTTCAAGACTTACGGTCATTAGAAAACATCACTGCACATCATAATGGCAGCTACACTTTCCATCTTAAAGATTTTTTTAAAATATTTGGGAATGCCCGGCGGGCCAGATTGAAAAGCTCAACGGGCCACATGTGGCCCCTGGGCCTTAATTTGCCCAGGTCTGGTTTAAGGGGTTATCCGGCTTAGTGTAGACATACCGTATTTTTCGGAGAGTAAGTCGCACCGGCCGAAAATGCACAATAAAGAAGGAAAAAAACATATATAAATGGCACTGGAGTAAAGTCGCATTTTTGGGGGAAATTTATTTGATAAAAGCCAACACCAAGAATAGACATTTGAAATGCAATTTAAAAATATGTTGTCTGTCTGTCTATCTGTGTTGGCCCTGCGATGAGGTGGCGACTTGTCCAGGGTGTACCCCGCCTTCTGCCCATGTGCAGCTGAGATAGGCTCCAGCACCCCACGCGACCCCGAAAGGGACAAGCGGTACAAAATGGATGGATGGATGATTAACGTGGACCCCGACTTAAACAAGTTGAAAAATGTATTCGGGTGTTACCATTTAGTGGTCAATTGTACGGAATATGTACTGTGCAATCTACTAATAAAAGTATAAATCAATCAAAATGCATTCTCTGGCACTTGTAATGTAGATCCTGACGTTTGGAGGCAGGTTAGCTCACGGCTAACCCCGATCCACTTGCATTTGATTATGTGACGTTGGAAATTATTTACCCCAAACGCCCGTCTAATCTCATTTTATGGCGTCATTAACGCCGGCGTTTAGTAATGATCAAAATGAAGCTAATGTAGATCGAATGCAGCTGAGAGGCTCCAGCAATAACTTGTCCCGAAAGGGACAAGTGGTAGAAAATGGATGGATTATAAGGCTATGTCTACACTTAGCCGGATAACCCCTTAAGAGCAGTGGTTCTTAACCTTGTTGGAGGTACCGAACCCCACCAGTTTCATATGCGCATTCACCGAACCCTTCTTTAGTGAAAAATAAAATAACAAATATTTCAGATTCAAGACAAAGTTATATGTTTTTTGGTAACACTTTAGTATGGGGAACATGTTCTAAGTAACAAAGACTTAATGTAGAGTTATTTGGTTAGGGTCAGGGTTAGAGGGTTAGGGTTATAATAAGGCCATGCCTAATAAGTACTTAATAATGACTAGTTAAGAGCCAATATGTTACTAATTTGCATGTTAATAAGCAACTAATTAATGGTGATTATGTTCACCATACTAAAGTGTTACCATGTTTTTTTTTACTGGTGCACAAAATGAAGCGTGCATGAACATCACCTTGTTCAAACAACAAAACCAACACAGTGCATAAACTCACAACAAATGACACACCTGCAAATCAGTCTGACTTCTGCTGTTGCCGTATTCGTAATACGCCGATGGGGAGAAGTTTTTATTTACACGATGAGTTGGGTGTGTCTTGACCTCCGCCGAACTCCTGAGCCAGACTCACCTAACCCCTAGGGTTCCATCGAACCCAGGTTAAGAACCACTGGTCTACACTAAGCCGGATAACACCTTAAACGAATAATTATTTAGCCTAAGCCCCGTTTCAGCCACACTAAACATGCATGGATTGAATATGTTGTCTGTCTATCTGTGTTGGCCCTGCGATGAGGTGGCGACTTGTCCAGGGTGTACCCCGCCTTCCGCCCATGTGCAGCTGAGATAGTCTCCAGCACCCCCCCGGGACCCCGAAAGGGACAAGCGGTAGAAATGGATGGATGGATGATTAACGTGGACCCCGACTTAAACAAGTTGAAAAACTTATTGGGGTGTTACCATTTAGTGGTCAATTGTACGGAATATGTACTGTACTGTGCAATCTACTAATACAAGTTTCAATCAATCAATCAAAATGCATTCTCCGGCACTTGTAATGTAGCTCCTGACG
>NC_084734.1:2666774-2669274 GCF_033978785.1 Entelurus aequoreus
TAAGCAGGTCAAAGCAATCCATCAAAACTATTAGAACCTCAAGGCTATTCAATATTCACCGTGACATTCATTTACAGTAAGGCTGACATTTGTGAATAATCAATACTCCTTCTGACTCTTCCCATTAGTAATTAGCCTGTAAACATTTTCGCTGCGAGAAAACGTATTTGATCAAGTTTACGTTTAAAGGCATACTGAAATTATTTTTTTTTATTTAAACGGGGATAGCAGATCCATTCTATGTGTCATACTTGATCATTTTGCGATATTGCCATATTTTTGCTGAAAGGATTTAGTAGAGAACATTGACGATAAAGTTGCAACTTTTGGTCTCTGATAAAAAAAGCCTTGCTTGTACCGGAAGTAGCGTGACGTAGTCGGTTGTTCGCCTCCTCACATTTTCCTATTGTTTTCAATGCAGCTAGAGCGATTCAGACCGAGAAAGCGACAAATACCCCATTAATTTGAGCGAGGATGAAAGATTTGTGGATGAGGAACGTTAGAGTGAAGGACTAGAATGCAGTGCAAGACGTATCTTTTTTCGCTCTGACCGTAACTTAGGTACAAGCTGGCTCATTGGATTCCACACTCTCCTTTTTCTATTGTGGATCACGGATTTGTATTTTAAACCACCTCGGATACTATATCCTCTTGAAAATGAGAGTCGAGAACGCGAAATGGACATTCACAGTGACTTTTATCTCCACGACAATACATCGGCGAAACACTTTAGCTACGGAGCTAACGTGATAGCATCGTGCTTAACTGCATATAGAAACAAAATAAATAAATCCCTGACTGGAAGGATGGACAGAAAATCAACAATACTATTAAACCATGGACATGTAAATACACGGTTAATGCTTTCCAGCCTGGCGAAGCTTAACAATGCTGTTGCTAACGACGCCATTGAAGCTAACTCAGCAACGGGACCTCACAGAGCTATGCTAAAAACATTAGCGCTCCACCTATGCCAGCCAGCCCTCATCTGCTCATCAACACCCGTGCTCACCTGCGTTCCAGTGATCGACGGTGCGACGAAGGACTTCACCCGATCACAGATGCGGTCAGCGGCCCGGAGACGGAGGAAGTTAAGGTGAGTTCGGCGGCTAGCGCGTCTGCCTCCTGCTTGTGTTGCTGGAGCCAGCCGCTAATACACCGATCCAACCTACAACTTTCTTCTTTGCAGTCTCCATTGTTCATTAAACAAATTGCAAAAGATTCACCAACACAGATGTCCAGAATACTGTGGAATTTTGAGATGAAAACAGAGTTTTTTGTATAGGATTCAATGCGCCGTTTCAACGATTGACGTCACGCGCATACGTCATCATACATAGACGTTTTTAACCGGAAGTTTAGCGGGAAAATTAAAATGTCACTTTATAAGTTAACCCGGCCGTATTGGCATGTGTTGCAATGTTAAGATTTCATCATTGATATATAAACTATCAGACTGCGTGGTCGCTAGTAGTGGCTTTCAGTAGGCCTTTAAAGGAAAGCTGCACTTCTTTTGGAATTTTGCTCTTTATCCAAAATTTGTATCTGAGAAAATAAACAGATGTCCTTCCCTTTTCTGTGATTTTAAATAGTGAAAAGAGGCTAGTAAGAGGTGGCTAACAATGCAAGTATTCTACTATCCCGCCTATAAAGCGCTCCAAAAAAAAAACTTCTAATAACCACCAACGACGCTGACATTTACATAACGTGACCTGCATATTAACAAAGCTATGCTGACATTGTTATTGTAGGAGCTAACACAGAGGAACCACTTTTTTAGCATTGTAACACATCGCCTTGCTCACACTGCACCACCAGGTACTAGCTTCTCGCTAGCTTGAGCTGCTAATAACGTTGGTTGCGACCCGACATAAAATAAAGATGAAGACAAAGCTTTAGTATTGCCTTTGATTTAGGAAAATATGTTTGTCAACTTTAAAGATCCATACGCTACCAACTTATTAGTAAATGGCTCTCAACTTGACTCTCAACAACCAGAACACAGCATAAAATCAACAACATTGCTTGGAATATTTGTATTTGATCTGACGATTGAGCATTATTCCCAAATTTAGCATTTTAAGAAGAGCCTTGGTGCTGAAAATACAACCATCCCAACAGTTGGCATCCCAGTGAGAGCAGACGTCGTAAGTCACAGTGCTATGTCCTTATTTAAAGCTTTTAGCAGTGGTATTACATGATAACACTCCAAGGCTCTCACAAAGTCTGCCATCAGTCGTAGTTGTAGTAGTTGTTGTTGACGGAAGTAGCGTCTTTTGCGATGCGCTGTGAAATTTTTGGCTCACAGATAATAAACTACGATAATGTTTGGAATGAGCAAAATGTATAAACCTATGTATATACAACACTGTTAGAGGTTTTTAGATGGTTTTAGATTGCTTTATAGCCCATTGTATCACAATTACCTGTATTGTTAGCCACTTCATACTAGCAGTTTTTTACTATCTAGAATGCACAGAAAAGGGAAAGAGGTGTGTTC
>NC_084734.1:2674274-2759274 GCF_033978785.1 Entelurus aequoreus
CTGCGCACGGCAAATCTACGCCACGCACAAAATCAAATAAAAAAAATAAGCGCATAACAATTTTCGACATACGGACACGACAGAGAAAACAGTTTTCGTCATCCTTGTTCAAATATTGTAACGTCTGTCTCTCACTCTCACTATTATGTTAGATCCACTATGGACTGGACTCTCACACTATTAACTAGATCCACTATGGACTGGACTATCACTATTATGTTAGATCCACTATGGACTGGACTCTCACACTATTAACTAGATCCACTATGGACTGGACTATCACTATTATGTTAGATGGACACGTTCGTGCGCTATAATTTGAATGTGAAGCAGTGAAACGAGAAAAGAGAGTAACTTATTTTTTCCGACTATAAGGCGCACTTAAAATCCTTTCATTTTCTCAAAAGTCGACAGTGCGCCTTATAACCCGGTGCGCCTAATGTACGGCATAATTCTGGTTGTGCTTACCGACCTCGAAGCAATTTTATTTGGTACATTGTGAAATGATAAGTGTGACCAGTAGATGGCAGTCACACATAAGCGATACGTGTAGACTGCAATATGGCGCCAGTAAACAACACCAAAACTTTAAATGTTCCATTGAGAATATAGAACATTACACACCGCACACAAAAATCTGTCAAAATGTTTTTAGTACAACTTTGGTGAGCTATGAAGCCACACCACACTGTCGGCGCATTAAACATACGAGTATTATTATGGTGTGTGTATAAGGACCACAAAATGGCACCTATTAGCAGACCAAAACCAACTTTTCTCACCTTCTGGTACCTGCTGATCTGTATTTGGGATCTGCATAAGTCCTGAAAATGGGTGCGCCTCCGCCTTTGTAGTCCATGTTGACACTTATTTTTCTCTATCTTCTTCTTATGTGACATTCATCTTCTACTGTTGCCATTTCTAATATAAAGTAGTGTAAAGTTCTTACTTATATCTATATAAGCAGTGAAACGAGAAAAGAGAGTAACTTATTTTCTGCAGTACAAACCAGACCAAAAGCAACTTTGTTATATCAACAGCAGCCGCTCGCTCTTTCTCACTTGCGCCAACACATGCACATGTGGCACTTAGCCAGTGATGCGTTTACAGCCACACAAAAAGTGGGACAACTCCAACAACACACATGAAGTGTCATTCCAGGTCATTACACTATGATTTACCAATCAAATGTGTGCTTATTCTAGTGTCATATATAAGGAATCTTCAATTTATAAATATTAATCATGAAATGCTGTTAGTATATTAAATAAATACTAATACAGTATTTCCTTGAATAGCCGCAGGGGCGCTAATTGATTTAAAACCTCTTCTCACTCCTGCGCTTACCAAAAGCATGCGGGATGGGCAAGCAAGCGCTAATTATTTTAAAACCTCTTCTCACTCCGGCGCTTACCTTATCATGAAAAGCACATTTAATAAAACAAAACGTTATTATGGTCTTACCTTTACTTATAAATGATGTCCATCTGCAGCTGCTTCTGATCAAAGGCAGTCTTCCTTATCTTTCTTCAGTTTTAAAAGTCTCTGGAGATATTCCTTTAAGTATTACCTCCTGCTTCGATTGAAAGTCCAGTTTAGAAAACTGTTTTATTTTAGATATGTAATCCTCCATGGTAAAAGTGCAAGCAAACGATCGCGGCTCACGCATGCTGCTTGTTGTCTTCGTCTGCAGCACCGGTCTTCTGCAGTACTGATAGTCGCAAGAAGGATCACTAGCGCCCTCTACCACCAGGAGGCGGGAGTCATTTAATGACTCATATTTGACCCGGCGGAAGTGCCAAGCATGCGCTAATTATTTTGCGAAAAGAGTTTGACCCGGCTGTAATTCTAGGCAGGCGAATTCAAGGAAATACGGTAACAATACATTTTTTACAAACAGGAAGTTGCAGGAATGTACACATGATCCCCTGCTTACATCTCATTGTGCAACATTTGAATGTTTTAATGGGAACTAAATGCAATGTCTCAAAGGGGTACAAATTATTTCCAAAGAAGAACCTCCACCCAGACAAACAATACAAGTACACAGTTCATGAAAAACAATATTTGTTGTTATTGTCATTGTAAGTGGACCTAAACACTTATATTAGAAATTGAAATGACTGCTGTCATTTGATTATAATAATAATAGAATGTTGTCTGTCTATCTGTGTTGGCCCTGCGATGAGGTGGGGACTTGTCCAGGGTGTACACCGCCTTCCGCCCGAATGCAGCTGAGATAGGCTCCAGCGACCTGTTTTCCTATATAAGGCACACCAGATTATAAGGCGCATTAAAAGGGTCATATTATTATTGTTTTCTAAATGTTAAAGACTTCCTTGTGGTCTACATAACATGTAATGGTGGTTCTTTGGTCAAAATGTTGCATAGATGATGTTTTACTCATCATCTTCAAGTCGCTTTCTGACAGTCGCTTCAGAATGCACCGTTTTGTGGGCGGTCTTGTTTACGTGGCTCACCTTTGACGGCGTCTTCTACCCGTCATGTTTGTTGTAGCGGTGTAGCGTGCAAGGCCGGGAGTGGAAGAAGTGTCAAAAGATGGCGCTAACTGTTTTAATGACATTCAGACTTTACTTCAATCAATAACGGAGCAGCATCTCCTCATCCGTGGCTCACTAGTGCAACAACAACGCCCGAAATGTGTCCCGTGAAAAACCGTCCGAGCGGAACTCTCTAATAACTAAAGTTCCTTGGGTGAATAATGTAAACTCACTACACCGGTATGTTTTAGCGCTTTCATGGCGAGTTTACTGACAGATATAAGTAAGAACTTTACACTACTTTATATTAGAAATGGCAACAGCGGAGGATGAATGTCACATAACTAAAAGATAGAGAAAAATAAGAAGCTTATCGACTACGGTGTCAACACAGACTACAAAGGCGGAGGCGCGCACATTTTCAGGACTTATGCAGATCCCAAATACAGGTCAACAGATACCAGAAGGTAAGAAAAGTTGGTTTTGGTCTGCTAATAGGTGCCATTTTGTGGTCCTTATACACACACCATAATAATACTCGTATGTTTAATGCGCCGACAATCCATCAGTAGAAGCATTTAAGTCCCATCTTAAAACTCATGTGTATAATCTAGCCTTTAAATAGACCCCCTTTTTAGACCAGTTGATCTGCCGTTTCTTTTCTTCTCTCCTCTTCTCCCCTGTCCCTTGGGGAGGGGGAGTTGCACAGGTCCGGTGGCCATGGATGAAGTGCTGGCTGTCCAGAGTCGGGACCCCGGGTGGACCACTAGCCTGTGCATCGGTTGGGGACATCTCTGAGCTGCTGACCCGTCTCCGCTCGGGATGGTTCCCTGCTGGCCCCACTATGGACTGGACTCTCGCTGATGTGTTGGATCCACTGTGGACTGGACTTTCACAATATTATGTCAGACCCACTCGACATCCATTGCTTTCGGTCTCCCCTAGAGGGGGGGGGGGGGTTACCCACATATGCGGTCCTCTCCAAGGTTTCTCATAGTCATTCACCGACGTCCCACTGGGGTGAGTTTTTCCTTGCCCGTATGTGGGCTCTGTACCGAGGATGTCGTTGTGGCTTGTGCAGCCCTTTGAGACACTTGTGATTTAGGGCTATATAAATAAACATTGATTGATTGATTGATCAAGCGGTGTGGCTTCATAGCTTACCAAAGTCGTACTAAAAACATTTTGACGGATTTTTGTGTGCAGTGTGTAATGTTCTATATTCTCAATGGAACATTTAAAGTTTTGGTGTTGTTTACTGGCGTCATATTGCAGTCTACACGTATCGCTTACGTGTGACTGCCATCTACTGGTCACACTTATCATTTCACAATCCACCAAATAAAATTGCTTCGAGGTCGGTAAGCACAACCAGAATTAAGCCGTACATTAGGCGCACCGGGTTAAAAGGCGCACTGTCGATTTTTGAGAAAATGAAAGGATTTTAAGTGCGCCTTCTAGTCCAAAAAATGCGTTACTCTCTTTTCTCGTTTCACTACTTCACATTCAAGCTAGCTTAGCACTGCGATTAGCCTGTTCCCCTCTCCTCTTTCATCCTCTGTGTGCGTCCGCGAGATCTGCATTAACACATTAATATTTGGACACATGTCCATCGTCCACGTTCCGATCGTGAAACATCGGATGACCAAGCACACCACAGTAGCAGAGAAAACGGACTGAAGTCCGCTTTAACCGCACCGAAAATGAATGTGAACGAGCCCTCAGACAATCCTCTCCAGGTACAGAAGGACTGTTATTAAAGTTCAAGTACCAATGATAGTCACATACACACTAGGTGTGGTGAGATTATCCTCTGCATTTGACCCATCACCCTTTATCACCCCCTGGGAGGTGAGGGGAGCAGTGAGCAGCAGTGGCGGCCGCGACCGGGAATCATTTTTGGTGATTCAAACCCCCAATTCCAACCCTTGATGCTGAGTGCCAAGCAGGGAGATAATAGGTCCCATTTGTATAGTCTTTGGTATGACTCGGCCGGGGTTTGAACCCACAACCTATCGATCTCAGGGCTGAAAATCTAACCAAATGTATCAATCAGTCATCAATCAATCAATTTTTACTTATATAGCACTAAGCCACAAGTGTCTCAAAGGGCTGCACAAGCCACAACGACATCCTCGGCTCAGATCCCACATCAGGGCAAGGAAAAACTCAACCCTGTGGGATGAAAATGAGAAACCTTGGAGGGGACTGCAGATGTGGGGACCCCCCTTCCCCCCCAACGACCGGTGCAATGGACGTAGAGTGGATCTAGCATAATATTGTGGGAGTCCAGTCCATAGTGGATCTAACATAATAGTGAGAGTCCAGTCCATAGTGGATCTAACATAATAGTGAGAGTCCAGTCCATAGTGGATCTAACATGATAGTGAGAGTCCAGTCCATAGTGGATCTAACATAATAGTGAGAGTCCAGTCCATAGTGGATATAACATGATAGTGAGAGTCCAGTCAATAGTGGATCTAACATAATAGTGTGAGAGTCCAGTCCATAGTGGATCTAACATAATAGTGCGGGAGTCCAGTCCATAGTGGATCTAACATAATATTGTGAGAGTCCAGTCCATAGTGGATCTAACATAATAGTGAGAGTCCAGTCCATAGTGGATCTAACATAATAGTGTGAGAGTCCAGTCCATAGTGGATCTAACATAATAGTGTGAGAGTCCAGTCAATAGTGGATATAACATAATAGTGAGAGTCCAGTCCATAGTGGATCTAACATAATCATGTGAGAGTCCAGTCCATAGTGGATCTAACATAATAGTGCGGGAGTCCAGTCCATAGTGGATCTAACATAATAGTGAGAGTCCAGTACATAGTGGATCTAACAAAATAGTGAGAGTCCAGTCCATAGTGGATCTAACATAATAGTGTGAGTCCAGTCCATAGTGGATCTAGTTAATAGTGTGAGAGTCCAGTCCATAGTGGATCTAACATAATAGTGAGAGTCCAGTCCATAGTGGATCTAACATAATAGTGAGAGTCCAGTCTATAGTGGATCTAACATAGCAGTGAGAGTCCAGTCCATAGTGGATCTAACATAATAGTGTGAGAGTCCAGTCCATAGTGGATCTAACATAATAGTGTGAGAGTCCAATCCATAGTGGATCTAGTTAATAGTGTGAGAGTCCAATCCATAGTGGATCTAACATAATAGTGAGAGTCCAGTCCATAGTGGATCTAGTTAATAGTGTGAGAGTCCAGTCCATAGTGGATCTAACATAATAGTGAGAGTCCAGTCCATAGTGGGGCCAGCAGGAGACCATCCCGAGTGGAGACAGGTCAGCAGCGCAGAGACGTCCCCAACTGATGCACATATGAGTGGTCCACCCTGGGTCCCGACTTTGGACAGCTAGCAACTCATCTGTGGTCTCCTTTGTGGAGAGGGGGGCAGAGCAGAAAAGAAACGGCAGATCAACTGGTCTAAAAAGGGGGTCTATTTAAAGGCTAGAGTATACAAATGAGTTTTAAGATGGGACTCAAATGTTTCTACTGAGGTAGCATCTCTAACTGTTACCGGGAGGGCATTCCAGAGTATTGGAGCCCCAATAGAAAACGCTCTATAGCCCGCAGACTTCTTTTGGGCTCTGGGAATCACTAATAAGCCGGAGTTCTTGGAATGCAGATTTCTTACCGGGACATATGGTACAATACAATCAGCAAGATAGGATGGAGCTAAACCGTGTAGTATTTTATACGTAAGTAGTCAAACCTTAAAGTCACATCTTAAGTGCACAGGAAGCCAGTGCAGGTGATACATATATATAAAGGTATATACAGTATAGGTATACATATATATAAAGGTATATACAGTATAGGTATACATATATATAAAGGTATATACAGTATAGGTATACATATATATATATAAAGGTATATACAGTATAGATATACATATATATAAAGGTATATACAGTATAGGTATACATATATATATATAAAGGTATATACAGTATAGATATACATATATATAAAGGTATATACAGTATAGGTATACATATATATAAAGGTATATACAGTATAGGTATACATATATATAAAGGTGCATACAGTATAGGTATACGTATATATAAATGTATATACAGTATAGGTATACATATATATATATATATATATATATATATATATATATATATATATATATATATATATATATATATAAAGGTATATGCAGTATAGGTATACATATATAAAGGTACATACAGTATAGGTATACATATATATAAAGGTATATACAGTATAGGTATACATATATATAAAGGTATATACAGTATAAGTATACATATATAAAGGTACATACAGTATAGGTATACATATATATAAAGGTATATACAGTATAGGTATACATATATAAAGGTACATACAGTATAGGTATACATATATATAAAGGTATATACAGTATAGGTATACATATATATAAAGGTGCATACAGTATAGGTATACGTATATATAAATGTATATACAGTATAGGTATACATATATATATATATATATATATATATATAAAGGTATATGCAGTATAGGTATACATATATAAAGGTACATACAGTATAGGTATACATATATATAAAGGTATATACAGTATAGGTATACATATATATAAAGGTATATACAGTATAAGTATACATATATAAAGGTATATACAGTATAGGTATACATATATATAAAGGTACATACAGTATAGGTATACATACAAATAAAGGTACATACAGTATATGTATACATATATATAAAGGTATATACAGTATAGGTATACATATATATAAAGGTACATACAGTATAGGTATACATATATATAAAGGTATATACAGTATAGGTATACACTACCGTTCAAAAGTTTGGGGTCACCCAAACAATTTTGTGGAATAGCCTTCATTTCTAAGAACAAGAATAGACTGTCGAGTTTCAGATGAAAGTTCTCTTTTTCCGGCCATTTTGAGCGTTTAATTGACCCCACAAATGTGATGCTCCAGAAACTCAATCTGCTCAAAGGAAGGTCAGTTTTGTAGCTTCTGTAACGAGCTAAGCTGTTTTCAGATGTGTGAACATGATTGCACAAGGGTTTTCTAATCATCAATTAGCCTTCTGAGCCAATGAGCAAACACATTGTACCATTAGAACACTGGAGTGATAGTTGCTGGAAATGGGCCTCTATACACCTATGTAGATATTGCACCAAAAACCAGACATTTGCAGCTAGAATAGTCATTTACCACATTAGCAATGTATAGAGTGTATTTCTTTAAAGTTAAGACTAGTTTAAAGTTATCTTCATTGAAAAGTACAGTGCTTTTCCTTCAAAAATAAGGACATTTCAATGTGACATATATATAAAGGTATATACAGTATAGGTATACATATATATAAAGGTATATACAGTATAGGCGTAATATGATCAAATGTTCTTGTTCTTGTCCAAAGTCTGGCAGATGTCAGACTTTATGTCCTGCTGTGTTTATTACAGTACAGAACAGAACAAAAGACATGCAAACAGACGAAGAAAAACTATTTGTTGTCGATGTTCTTGTTGGAAACCTCGGCCACAAAACATCAACGCTGTGGTTGTTTTTTAAAGGGCTTTATAAATAAAGTTGGTATGGTATGGTATGGTAAGACGTCCAAGTGAGGGAATGAGTGCGTATTAAATCAGAACAACACACGTTTAAGTGGCTCGGAGACATTTATTCTTCTCTGTGCTCCACTTGTATTCCTTATTGAAAGCACAATAACTGAGCAGCGGGCTCGGCCCTATTAGACTTGTGAAATAGGAAGAACCAGACGATTATGTCATCTCGCTATTACATTTGCAGCAAATCCACCACATCATTAGTTATTTCTTCCTCTGGTGTTTCCTCTTATCTGCCCTCATTAGCGCCTCCACCCATCTCATCCCTGCAAATGTATGCATTCAATTACTGCTGCCGCCTCTTTATCTCCTCTACTTCCTGCCACTACCATTAACTGGAGAGAACACAAACAATAGGAGTTGTTTTCTTGCTATTTTCCATTTGTCCGCCTGTAGAGTTATTACACAGATATAAAGTTGTAGGTGTGTGTGTGTGTGTGTGTGTGTGTGTGTGTGTGTGTGTGTGTGTGTGTGTGTGTGTGTGTGTGTGTGTGTGTGTGTGTGTGTGTGTGTGTGTGTGTGTGTGTGTGTGTGTGTGTGTGTGTGTGTGTGTGTTCTGGCGATGCTTACTTAATGGGGACATTGCTCTGTTTACACAGTCACCTTTAGGGGACTTCTGACGGTATGGGGACAAAACAATGATAAATGATAGTCAGATCCTTTCTGAAGATGCCTAAATGATCATGTCATATTTAATTTGAACTTTTTTTCTTTTTTTTTTAAATCGTCCTCAGTAATCACACAAATTTGTGTGAATTATGCAAAATTATTTACCAATCCCGTTTCCATATGAGTTGGGAAATGGTGTTAGATGTAAATATAAACGGAATACAATGATTTGCAAATCCTTTTCAAGCCATATTCAGTTGAATATGCTACAAAGACAACATATTTGATGTTCAAACTTTTTGCAAATAATAATTAACTTAGAATTTCATGGCTGCAACACGTGCCAAAGTAGTTGGGAAAGGGCATGTTCACCACTGTGTTACATGGCCTTTCCTTTTAACAACACTCAGTAAAGGTTTGGGAACTGAGGAGACACATTTTTGAAGCTTCTCAGGTGGAATTCTTTCCCATTCTTGCTTGATGTACAGCTTAAGTTGTTCAACAGTCCGGGGGTCTCCCTTGTGCTATTTTAGGTGCAACACATTTTCAATGGGAGACAGGTCTGGACTACAGGCAGGCCAGTCTAGTACCCGCACTCTTTTACTATGAAGCCACGTTGATGTAACAAGTGGCTTGGCATTGTCTTGCTGAAATAAGCAGGGGCGTCCATGGTAACGTTGCTTGGATGGCAACATATGTTGCTCCAAAAGCTGTATGTACCTTTCAGCATTAATGGTGCCTTCACAGATGTGTAAGTTACCCATGTCTTGGGCACTAATACACCCCCATACCATCACACATGCTGCCTTTTACACTTTGCGCCTAGAACAATCCGGATGATTCTTTTCCTCTTTGGTCCGGAGGACACGACGTCCACAGTTTCCAAAAACAATTTGAAATGTGGACTCGTCAGACCACAGAAAACTTTTCCACTTTGCATCAGTCCATCTTAGATGAGCTCAGGCCCAGCGAAGCCGACGACGTTTCTGGGTGTTGTTGATAAACGGTTTACGCCTTGCATAGGAGAGTTTTAACTTGCACTTACAGATGTAGCGACCAACTGTAGTTACTGACAGTGGGTTTCTGAAGTGTTCCTGAGCCCATGTGGTGATGTCCTTTACACACTGATGTGGCTTGTTGATGCAGTACAGCCTGAGGGATGGAAGGTCACGGGCTTAGCTGCTTACGTGCAGTGATTTCTCCAGATTCTCTGAACCCTTTGATGATATTACGGAGCGTAGATGGTGAAATCCCTAAATTCCTTGCAATAGCTGCTTGAGAAAGGTTTTTCTTAAACTGTTCAACAATTTGCTCAGGCACCCACCTGTTCCCAATTTGCCTGTTCACCTGTGGGATGTTCCAAATAAGTGTTTGATGAGCATTCCTCAACTTTATCAGTATTTATTGCCACCTTTCCCAACTTCTTTGTCACGTGTTGCTGCCATCAAATTCTAAAGTTAATGATTATTTGCACACAAAAAGGGCCTGATCTCCACCTCACATCTGCTTGTATTTTCTCCTCCCTCTCTCTTTCCTCCAATATCTCCTCTCCTCGACGCCAGCGTTTCTTCTCAGCGGCACTTTTGTTCCCTTTTAAGTGCTTGAAATGGTCGACTTCTGTCCTCCTTTTTACCCCTCCCTTTACACGGATGCCTGGAGGGTGACAACTTTTAAATGTGTTTTAAACATTATACACCTTTTAAAACAAATACCGTATTTTTTCGGACTATAAGGCGCACTTAAAATCCTTTTTTTGCCCTCAAAACTCGACAGTGCACCTTATAACCCGGTGTGTACGCTATAATTCTAGTTTTGCTTACCCACCTCAAAGCTATTTTATTTGGTACATGGTGTAATGATAAGTGTGACCAGTAGATGGCAGTGACACATAAGAGATACGTGTAGATTGCAATATGACTCAAGTAAACAACACCAACATTTTATATGTTCCACTGAAAATATACAACATTACACACGGCGCTCAAAAATCTATCAAAATGTTTTAATACGACTTTGGTAAGCTATGAAGCCACACCGCTTGATGGATTGTACTGTGCTTCAACATACCAGTATTGTTATGGTGTGTGTATAAGGTAAGACATATTATCTGGGGTTTTGTTTCGCAATATTATGCAAAACAACTTTTCTTACCTTTTGGTGCCTGCTGATCTGTATTTGGGATCTGCATAAATACTGAAAAATTGCGCGTGTCCGCCTTTGTAGTCCGTGTCGATACCGTAGTCGATAAGTTTCTTCTTTTTCTCTATCTTCTTGTTATGTGACATTCATCCTCCACTGTTGCCATTTCTAATATAAAGTAGTGTAAAGTTCTTACTAGGGATGTCCGATAATGGCTTTTTTGCCGATATCTGATATTCCGATATTGTCCAACTCTTAATTACCGATACTGATATCAACCGATACCGATATACAGTATATAGTCGTGGGGGGGGGGGGGGTTTAAAAAATAAATAAATAAATAAAATAAAATAAAAAAAAGTCCATAAAGAATGACAATCATGTGTGCTTACGGACTGTATCCCTGCAGACTGTATTGATCTATATTGATATATAATGTATATATTGTGTTTTTTATATTGATTTAATAAAAAATAAAAAAAAATAAAAAATAAAAAAAAATTTTTTTTTTAATTTCTTGTGCGGCCCGGTACCAATCGGTGGTTGGGGACCACTGCATTAAACAATCTAACAAGGTTTTCCAAAATAAATCAACTCAAGTTATGGAAAAAAAAATGCCAACATGGCACTGCCATATTTATTATTGAAGTCACAAAGTGCATTATTTTTATTTAACATGCCTCAAAACAGCAGCTTGGAATTTGGGACATGCTCTCCCTGAGAGAGCATGAGGAGGTTGAGGTGGGCGGGGTTGAGGTGCGGGGGTTCTTGGTATTTGTTGTGTTGTGTTTATGTTGTGTTACAGTGCGGATGTTCTCCCGAAATGTGTTTTGTCATTCTTGTTTGGTGTGGGTTCACAGTGTGGCGCATATTTGTAACAGTGTTAAACTTGTTTATACGGCTACCCTCAGTGTGACCTGTATGGCTGTTGACCAAGTACGCAATGCATTCACTTGTGTGTGTGAAAAGTAGTAGAAAAAATTATGTGACTGGGCCGGCACGCAAAGGCAGTGCCTTTAAGGTTTATTGGCGCTCTGTACTTCTCCCTACGTCCGTGTACACAGTCATACAATTTACTTTTTGAAACCGATACCGATAATTTTGAAACAGATACCGATAATTTTTCATATAAAATTTTAAAACATTTATTGGCCGATAATATAGGCAGTCCAATATTATCGGACATCCCTAGTTGAGAATATAGAGGTAATTATCGTTATTATTTATTATCAACAGTGTTATTTTTTCGATTTGGTATTTGTATTGCTCCATTTGTAGTGTAATAATGTTCATTGTCATTTCTGTGTTATTAATATTTATTTCACTAAATGCTTCTTTGCTATCACTTTTCCGATCATATTTGTACATATCTAGGGATGTCCGATAATGGCTTTTTGCTGATATCCGATATTCCGATATTGTCCAACTCTTTAATTACCGATACCGATATCAACCGATATACGCAGTCGTGGAATTAACACATTATTATGCCTAATTTGGACAACCAGGTATGGTGAAGATAAGGTACTTTTTTTTAAAAAATAGTAAAATAAGATAAATAAATTAAAAACATTTTCTTGAATAAAAAAAGAAAGTACAACAATATAAAAACAGTTACATAGAAACTAGTAATGAATGAAAATTAGTAAAATTAACTGTTAAAGGTTAGTACTATTAGTGGACCAGCAGCACGCACAATCATGTGTGCTTACGGACTGTATCCCTTGCAGACTGTATTGATATATATTGATATATAATGTAGGAAGCAGAATATTAATAACAGAAAGAAACAACCCTTTTGTGTGAATGAGTGTGAATGGGGGAGGGAGTTTTTTTTGGGTTGGTGCACTAATTGTAAGTGTTTCTTGTGTTTTTTTATGTTGATTTAATAAAAAAATTTAAAAAAAATAAAAAATAAAAAACCATACCGATAATTTCCGATATTACATTTTAACGCATATATCGGCCTAAAATATCGGCAGGCCATCTCTATACATATCCTATTTGCTGATGCTGTTCTGTTGTTGTTATTATTGTTATCGTTGTGTTTGTCGTTGTTGTCTTCCTGTCTTAGCCCACTCTCTTTCCCGCAATTTCCACCTAAAAATATACATCCATATAAAAAAAGTCAGATACAAACAAGGCAAAAAGGGATTCCCACCCCCTATCACAAGTAACACTTCAAACTTTGACAACAAATTCATAAAAAGACATGAAAAAATAAGGGAAAAAAAACAAATAAGCCTCAAAACATTGCACTTTTTTTATACGCCTATTTAATTCAGCTTCTTTCCCCTGCATCGATCCTGAATGCGTCTTTGCTAGACAATCAATTGGGAGAATTATAGTGTTTGAAACTACAGAAAGTCTCTAAAAGCAGGGACCTAGTCTCTGAATATCGGGAATCTTTTCTCTTATCTTATCTGTAAATTAGATAATTTCCCTTCAAAGAGAGGTGTGTGTGTGTGTGTGTGTGTGTGTGTGTGTGTGTGTTGTGTTCAATGCAAGGCAGGTCCTTCATGAAATAAAAGGCTGCCTCTCTAAAGCTTGCCGTGTTTGGTGTGTGCAGTGAAAAGAAAGAAGTCATTGGTCCCTCATTTGTTTTCCCTCATTAGCGTCACTCTTCCTTTGTTCTCCAACAAAATCCTGACTTCAGCTCTTTTTTATTTCTGTCCACTCCGAGTTTCTTTTTTCATGTGTTTTTTTGTTGTTGTTGTCCTCGTTTGCGGACCTCCCCCTTTTGGTGTAGTTTGTTCCATGACTTCTGGCACAAGGGAAATAACATACACTTAATTATACCATGAGTATCGCGTTATGCATTTTGATTGATTGATTGAGACTTTTATTAGTAGGTTGCACAGTGAAGTACATATTCCGTACAATTGACCACTAAATGGTAACACCCAAATAAGTTTTTCAACTTGTTTAAGTCGGGGTCCACTTAAATTGATTCATGATACAGATATATACTATCAGATATACTATCATCATAATACAGTCATCACACAAGATAATCACATTGAATTATTTACATTATTTACAATCAGGGGTGTGGAGGGGGGGGGGGGGTAGGATATGGACAGCAAGTAGTGGAGAGAGAGAGAGAGAGAGAGAGAGAGAGAGAGAGAGAGAGAGAGAGAGAGAGAGAGAGAGAGAGAGAGAGAGAGAGAGAGAGAGAGAGAGAGAGATCAGAAGGCATAAGAAAAAGTATCTGCATTTGATTGTTTACATTTGATTGTTAGCAATCCGGGGAGGGTGTTAGTTTAGGGTTGTAGCTGCCTGGAGGTGAACTTTTATTGCGGTTTTGAAGGAGGATAGAGATGCCCTTTCTTTTATACCTGTTGGGAGCGCATTCCACATTGATGTGGCATAGAAAGAGAATGAGTTAAGACCTTTGTTAGATCGGAATCTGGGTTTAACGTGGTTAGTGGAGCTCCCCCTGGTGTTGTGGTTATGGCGGTCATTTACGTTAAGGAAGTAGTTTGACATGTACTTCGGTATCAGGGAGGTGTAGTGGATTTTATAGACTAGGCTCAGTGCAAGTTGTTTAACTCTGTCCTCGAGAATCATGCATAGACTTGGTCTACTTGGTTATTCATGTGTTTCCCTCGTGTGTCAAGGTCCAGTTGTTTTGGACCTGTTTGTTCTAAAACATCCTTGAATCCCTTAGCCATAACAAACAATCAAAACATTTTTGTACAATGGTCAGGCCGACCATACGTTCAACTCTAACCCACAAATCAGTGGCCTAGTGGTTAGAGTGTCCGCCCTGAGATCGGTAGGTTGGAGTTCAAATCCCAGCCGAGTCATACCAAAGACTATAAAAATGGGACCCATAACCTCCCTGCTTGGCACTCAGAAACACGGGTTGGAGTTGGGGGTTAAATCACCAAAATGATTCCCGGGCGCGGCGCAGCTGCTGCCCACTGCTCCCCAAGGGGATGGGTCAAATGCAGAGGACAAATTTCACCACATCTAGTGTGTGTGTGACAATCATTGGTACTTTAATCTTTAATCTTTAATCATATGCTCTTCCAATGGTACAGAATAGAACAAAGAGAAACGAGCAGAAATTCGTGTCCTCCTTAATGCTTTTGGACCTCGCTCTCTTTCCGGACTTTGACAGACACAAAATATGGTACAAAGGTCAGAAATATCCACCACATTATTATTATTATTATTATAGACATGGAGTCTCTCCTCCAGGATAGAGCTATCCCTTCTGCATTACACAATATTGTAACTCTCTCTTCTCGTGAGAGAGTTAACCCAGCCCACATATCAATGTCCAACTAGGGCAGGGGCCGGCAACCCGCGGCTCCGGAGCCGCATGCGGCTCCTTGACCACTCTGATGCGGCTCAGCTACATACATGCCGACCCCCCCGATTTTCCCAGGAGATTATGGATCTCAGTGTCTCTCATAGATTACTCCCAGGGAAAAAATAATCCTATTTACACTCTAATTACTAAATAAAGGGTGTGCCCTAATTGCACTGCAGTAATTGTCCTCTATAGCATTTACATACAGCGTGCCAGTCCAGCCACATGTTGCATGTTGTTATTACTTGCACACACAGGAGACAGCAAAGCATACTTAGTCATCAGCCACACAGCTTACACTGACGGTAGCCGTATCAAACAACTTTAACATTGTTACGTTACAAATATGCGCCACACTGTGAACCCACACCAAAAAAGAATGAAAAACACATTTCTGGAGAACATCCCACCGTAACACAACATAAACACAACACAACCATTACCCAGAATCCCATGCAGCCCTAACTCTTCCGGTCTACATTATACACCCCCGCTACCACCAAATCCCCCCACACATCAACCCCCCCCCCCCCCCCCTCTCCGTGCGTTGGTTGAGCGGAAGAGTTAGGGCTGCATGGGATTCTGGGTATTGGTACCGTCAGTGTAAGATGTGTGGCTGCTGAGTTAGTACGCCTTGCTGTCACTTACGTGAGCAAGCTGAAATTGCATTCTACGTGTGGTTGAGCAGGTACACTGTTAGGGCAGACTGTAGAGGGCGCCAAATGCAGTGTCATCACGCTCTGATATTCGGGAGTCTCCCGGGAAAAATGAGAGGGTTGGCAAGCATGACGCTATCTAGTGCCATTCATTCAAAACTCGCGGGCTGCACTAGCATCAAATTTCCACATTAAAGTGCGTGCCGGTGCGTGTGTTACCCCTGGTTAACATAGCCCAAAGCATTTAAGCTTTGTATGCAGTGTTTTTCATTTTAAATTTTAATTTTTTTTTTGTGGCTCCCATTACTTTCTTTAATTTGTGAAACTTGCCAAAATGGCTCTTTGAGTGGTAAAGGTTGCCGACCCCTGAACTAGGGCTACGTAATTTATTACGGGCTCAGCCATTATTTACTTAAACCCGGTGGTTCGCTTTCTCCAAAGTGAATATAAACATTCACCATATGCAGAACATAACATGAGTTGATTAAGTCACGTCACGTTCCGTCTAAATCGGTCGAGTGTGTGGTCCCAATTTGAGATAAGATGACGGGCAGTCCTGAGGTCAGCCTGGGTCGTACCCGGCAGACAGCGCTCGCCCCGCGGGTGGTTAAACCGAGACGTGCTGAACTCCCATCAGTACATGCAAGGATTCATCGCTCTGTCACCGCTCCCCTCGGCTGAGACCGGACGGGGAGGCATGGATTTACATAATCTGTGAAGAGTTATGAATGGTAGATTTTTTTTTGTGCGTGCCACGGGCTGATATCGGCTCAGATATCCGAGGTAGCGGGCCGGGTTGGTCGCAGTGTCCAGAGGCGCGTCCTCGTGGAGATTGAAGCTTGAAGGGAGGCGAGACGGGCGACGGCACATGAAAGTTTTTTGCTGAAATTCTGATTATCGTTTCAGAAATTGCCTCTAACCTTAACCCTGACCTCCATGCATAAGCAGACACACAAGCGGCTAATGGTGATAACCACATTTTAGTCCCAAGCTTGTACTTTATCTATACTATTTCAACAAACTTTTTTTTTTTTTAACTCAATTTTCATTGCGGTTACTTTAGAGCTCTGGGCCTGCATTAGAGGTTTTTGCTTTTTTTTTTTTTTTTTTCTCCCCTCGTAGAAATGATCAAGTGAAGGGAGTCAAAGGGAGGATTAAATAGAAGTCGGTGTTTCATTATCACAGATGGTCCGGAAGGGCTTCATGCTGGCACAGAGACCTAAACAGTGTGAATGAAGGGGGAATCATGAAGGAAACGTTGATTATTGAGAGAGTTTCAGTTTGGAGTGTTCTGTCTACTACCATGCAGATGCACTATTTTTATTTGCGAGTTGTGCAGCACGTGAAGTATAACCTACAAGCACTGAATGCAAAATAACCGGCAAATATGTCTTCGATTAATTCAATCTAATTGACTTCTATACTTCAGTTAAAAACGCCGTATTTTTCAGACTCTAATATCCTTTCTGTGGAGGGGGGGCGTGGCCTGCGGGCCTGCAGCGAAGCGGGGAGTGCCAGGACCGGCCTCGAAATCAGCGACAGGTGCGTAGATGGCCCACCTGGGCCTTAGTTATCTAGGCAAGGCAAGGCAACTTCATTTGTAGAGCGCTTTTCATACACAAGGCAGACTCAAAGTGCTTCACAGACAACAAAGTACTACCTGGTAGCCCGTAAGGACCAGATGAGTAGCCCGCTGGCCTGTTCTAAAAATAGCTCAAATAGCAGCACTTACCAGTGAGCTGCCTCTATTTTTTAAATTTTATTTATTTACTAGCAAGCTGGTCTCGCTTTGCCTGACATTTTTAATTCTAAGAGAGACAAAACTCAAATAGAATTTGAAAATCCAAAAAAATATTTTAAAGACTTGGTCTTCACTTGTTTAAATAAATTCATTATTTTTTTTACTTTGCTTCTTATAACTTTCAGAAAGACAATTTTAGAGAAAAAATACAACCCTAAAAATGATTTTAGGATTTTTAACCACATATACCTTTTTACCTTTTAAATTCCTTCCTCTTCTTTCCTGACAATTTAAATCAATGTTCAAGTAAATGTATTGTTTTTATTGTAAAGAATAATAAATACATTTTAATTTAATTCTTCATTTTAGCTTCTGTTTTTTCGACAAAGAAGATTTGTGAAATATTTCTTCAAACTTATTATGATTAAAATTCAAACAAATTATTCTGGCAAATCTAGAAAATCTGTAGAATCAAATTTAAATCTTATTTCAAAGTCTTTTGAATTTCTTTTAAAAATTTTGTTCTGGAAAATCTAGAACAAATAATGATTTGTCTTTGTTAGAAATATAGCTTGGTCCAATTTGTTATATATTCTAACAAAGTGCAGATTGGATTTTAACCTATTTAAAACATGTCATCAAAATTCTAAAATTAATCTTAATCAGGAAAAATTACTAATGATGTTCCATAAATTCTTTTTTTAATTTTTTCAAAAAGATTCGAATTAGCTAGTTTTTCTCTTCTTTTATTCGGTTGAATTTTGAATTTTAAAGAGTCGAAATTGAAGATAAACTATGTTTCAAAATTTAATTGTCATTTTTTTCGTGTTTTCTCCTCTTTTAAACCGTTCAATTAAGAGTAAATATCATTAATTATTAATAATAACATAGAGTTAAAGGTAAATTGAGCAAATTGGCTATTTCTGGCAATTTATTGAAGTGTGTATCAAACTGGTAGCCCTTCACATTAATCACTACCCAAGAAGTAGCTCTTGCTTTCAAAAAGGTTGGTGACCCCTGCTCTAGCCGCATTGAAAACAATAGGAAAATATGAGGAGGCGATCAACTGAGTATGTCACGCTACTTCCGGTACAGGCAAGGCTTTTTTTTATCAGCGACCAAAAGTTGCGAACTTTATCGTCGATGTTCTCTACTAAATCCTTTCAGCAAAAATATGGCAATATCGCGAAATGATCAAGTATGACACATAGAATGGATCTGCTATCCCCGTTTAAATAAAAAAAATCATTTCAGTAGGCCTTTAATTTATGATTGTTTATCAAAATATAACTATAGATGTCAACATTGTGTATGTACTGAAACACGTAGGCAGCTGTAATTTGTATACATAGACACTTACACCACACACAATCCAACTTTATGAAAACATTCATATACGATTGTCATGCTTTATTATATTCCTGCAGTTCCTTTCGTGGCATTAGAAATGTGACTGTATCTTCTACGACTCGCTGATTGTCCGAATTACCCGCTGAGTGACTCTAATAGAGAGTAATAAAGTGTTATTCTCATTATTGTTAATGACGGCGTGCATACATGTTGAACAGCCGTTTCCCTCCAGGCTTCTTTATAGTCTCTGTTTCAGATGAGGAGTTTATTGCAAACCTAATCAACATTAGCACCAAACATCCGAGGGGAATTGAACCTTTTGTGCATCCTGTTTGTGTGCTCGTACAAAACCCCAAACCCGGTGAAGTTGGCACGTTGTGTAAATGGTAAATAAAAACAGAATACAATGATTTGCAAATCCTTTTCCATTTATATTCAATTGAATAGACTGCGAAGAATGCAAATAATCATTAACTTAGAATTTCATGGCTGCAACACGTGCCAAAGTAGTTGGGAAAGGGCATGTTCACCACTGTGTTACATGGCCTTTCCTTTTAACAACACTCAGTAAAGGTTTGGGAACTGAGTAGACACATTTTTGAAGCTTCTCAGGTGGAATTCTTTCCCATTCTTGCTTGATGTACAGCTTAAGTTGTTCAACAGTCCGGGGGTCTCCCTTGTGCTATTTTAGGTGCCACACATTTTCAATGGGAGACAGGTCTGGACTACAGGCAGGCCAGTCTAGTACCCGCACTCTTTTACTACGAAGCCACACTGTTGTAACAAATGACTTGGCATTGTCTTGCTGAAATAAGCAGGGGCGTCCATGGTAACGTTGCTTGGATGGCAACATATCTTGCTCCAAAAGCTGTATGTACCTTTCAGCATTAATGGCGCCTTCACAGATGTGTAAGTTACCCATGTCTTGGGCACTAATACACCCCCATACCATCACACATGCTGGCTTTACAACTTTGCGCCTATAACAATCCGGATGGTTCTTTTCCTCTTTGATCCGGAGGACACAACGTCCACAGTTTCCGAAAACAATTTGAAATGTGGACTCGTCAGACCACAGAACACTTTTCCACTTTGCATCAGCCCATCTTAGATGAGCTCGGGACCAGCGGTTCTGGGTGTTGTTGATAAATAGCTTTCGCTTTGCATAGTAGAGTTTTAACTTGCACTATAGATGTAACGACCAACTGTAGTTACTGATAGTGGTTTTCTGAAGTGTTCCTGAGCCCATGTGGTGATATCCTTTACACACTGATGTCGCTTTTTGATGCAGTACCGCCTGAGGGGTCCAAGGACATGGTATTGTCGATTACGTGCAGTGATTTCTCCAGATTCTCTGATCCCTTTGATGATATTACGGACCGTAGATGGTGAAATCCCTAAATTCCTTGCAATAGCTGGTTGAGAATTGTTGTTCTTAAACTGTTCAACAATTTGCTCACGCATTTGTTGACAAAGTGGTGACCCTCGCCCCGTCCTTGCTTGTGAATGACTGAGCATTTCATGGAATCTGCTTTTATACCCAATCATGGCACCCACCTGTTCCCAATTAGCCTGTTCACCTGTGGGATGTTCCAAATAAGTGTTTGATGAGCATTCCTCAACTTTATCAGTCTTTTTTGACAGTTGTGCCAGTTTTTTTTAAACATGTTGCAGGCATCAAATTCCAAATGAGCTAATATTATCTTGTTTTTTGCAGTCTATTCAATTGAATATACGTTAAAAAACATTTGCAAATCATTGTATTCTGTTTTAATTCACGATTTACACAACGTGCCAACTTCACTGCTTTTGTGTTTTGTATTTTGTATTCTTATTGTTTTTGTTCTCAAGGCATTATGACAAAGAAAAAGTCCGAAATAAAGATCACAGCAGTACTTTTTCTAAATGTCAGATAGTAATGCACAAATACTGCAAGGGTGGAGGACAAGACACTGCCGCTGATAATATTTGGCCAGTGTGTGCCAAACTGGGAGAATTGATTGCGAAAAGCTTTGGGGATGAAAGCCAAAAGCAAAGAAGTCTTCCCGATAAGAAAACGTACACTTGAGTTTGCACTCGCACATGTTCCCAGATGACAGAAATAAAAAGAAATACAGGGAACCAGGAAAGAAGACAACTTTCCTTAAACGTAATTTATCATTCTGGTGGCCGGGCAACAAAGCGTGACATTGCTGCAGCTCTACAAGACTATTTTGTTCTCGGGCTCCTGCCAACTCACTTTTCGCTCCATTTCAGTTTAATGTTGCAGCCAGATCCTCGGGGGTGTAAAATAACAAGTAAGGGAGATCCACCAGTGCTCGACTAAATAGCTTTGCTGGTGCATGAATAATATTAATAATAATAAAAAATAAAAATAAAAAGATGGATGAATTGGGATGTTGAATCACTTTTGGTTAACAACAAAGTTCTCTAAGGTACCTCGCTGTTAAAGTCTTCATTGAGCCTGTAGTCTCGGTACATTTTCCTGAAGTCTTTTGATTGAATTACATTTGATTGAACCAAGAGACGGTGTTGAAGTTGTTCTTCTCATTAGCAACCCAACAAACGTCTGCTTCCATCAACAAACCATAACTTGTTTTTCCTCAATAAATGGAAACCCAATGCAATACTAAAATACATTATTCTACTAATTACTGACCAAAATATTATACTAAATACTGACCAAATTATTCTACTAAATACTGACCAACATATCCTACTAAATACTGACCAAATTATTCTACTAAATACTGACCAAATTATTCTACTAAATACTGACCAAAATATTCTACTAAATACTGACCAAATTATTCTACTAAATACTGACCAAAATATTCTACTAAATACTGACCAACATATTCTACTAATTACTAACCAAAATATTCTACTAATTACTGACCAAAATATCATCTTAAATACTGGCCAAAATATTCTACTAAATACTGGCCAAAATATTCTACTAAATACTGACCAACATATTCTACTAAATACTGACCAATATATTCTACTAATTACTGACCAAAATATCATCTTAAATACTGGCCGAAATATTCTACTAAATACTGGCCAAAATATTCTACTAAATACTGACCAATATATTCTACTAAATACTGACTAAAATATTCTACAAATACTGACTAAAATATTCTACAAATACTGACTTAAATATCCCACTAAATAGTGACTAAAATAATCTACTAAATACTGACCAAAATATTCTACTAAATACTGACCTAAATATTCAACTAAATACTGACCAAAATATTCTACTAAATACTGACCAAAATATTCTACTAAATACTGACCAAAATATCCCACTAAATACTGACTAAAATATTTTACCAAATACTGACCAAAATATTCTAGTAAATACTGACCAAAATATTCTACTAAATACTGACCAAAATATTCTACTAGATACTGACTAAAATATCTTACTAAATACTGGCCAAAATGTTCTACTAAATACTGGCCAAAATATTCTACTAAAATCTGACTAAAATATTCCACTAAATACTGACTAAAATATTCCACTAAATACTGACTAAAATATTCTACTAAATACTGATTAAAATATCCTACTAAATACTGACCAACATATTCTACTAAATACTGACCAAAATATTCTACTAAATACTGACCAAAATATTATACTAATTACTAACCAAAATATTCTACTAATTACTGACCAAAATATCATCTTAAATACTGGCCAAAATATTCTACAAATACTGACTTAAATATCCCACTAAATACTGACTAAAATAATCTACTAAATACTGACCAAAATATTCTACTAAATACTGACCTAAATATTCTACTAAATACTGACCAAAATATTCTACTAAATACTGACCAAAATATTTCACTAATTACTAATCAAAATATCCTACTAAATACTGACCAACATATTCTACTAATTACTAATCACAATATCTTAGTAAATAGTGATCACAATATTCAACTAAATACATACCAACATATTTGACTAATATTTGATCTAAATATTCTACAAAATACTGGCCAAAATATTCTAATACAAATGAAAATATTCTACTCAATACGGACCAAAATATTCCACTAAATACCGATCTAAGTATTTGACTAATTACTAATTATATAGTCTATAAAATATTGATCTAATATATTGTACTAATTACTTCCTAAATGCTGATCTAAATATTCTAGTAAATATTGACCGATGTATTTTAGTTCATACCCACCAAAATATTCTATGAAATATCAATCTAAATATTCTAAATACTTACCAAAATATTCTACTAAAAACAAACCAAAATATTGTACGAAATATTGATCTCAATACAGTACTAAGTAATAACAAATATTCGAAATACTAAATACTAATCCACTGTAAATATTGCACTAAATACTGACCAATGTATTCTACTAGGTACTAACCAATATATTCTCCTCAATGTAAACCAACATAAGCTACGAAATATTGATCTAATTATTGTCCTGATTACTTACCAATATGTTGTACTAAATACTGTTTTAAATAATCTATTAAATACTGACAAATGTATTCTACAAGGTACTAACCAAAATATTCTATGAAATATTGATCTAAATATTCTACTAAATACAAAAGAAAACATTCAAAGAAATATTGATCTAAATAGTGTACTAAATAATTACCAACATGTTCTTTTAAATACTGATTTAATTATTCTACTAAATACTGACAAATGTATTCTACAAGATACTAACCAACATATTCTACGACATATTGATATAAATATTCTACTAAATACAAACCAATATTTTCAAATAAATATTCATCCAAATAGTGTACTAAATAATTGGTTCAGTCAATATTGTAAATCCCACTGTGGAAGGAGGTGTGGCCAGCGCGCCTGCAGGAGCAAAGGTCACCGCCTCTGTCTATGGTGCTGAGATCGAGCACCATCTGATGGGGGCGGGGCATATGCTGACGGCGAGACACAGCTGACAGGTGATTAGATTTCCCAGGTGGTACGTGTTAATCTAATCATCTGCAGGTGGGAAAGAGAGGATACGGACGTGACTGAAAAGTCACTTTCTGCGGGAGAAAGACTTTGTTAAAATCTATGTGCATTAAAAACGTTGTTAAAAACTGCACGCTTGGCTTCTGTGCCGCATTTACAGTGGAACTGCTAGGGGGCAACTTCCACACCCACATTCTTTGTTTTCATGTACTTTCTGGGTGTCTCATTCAGTAAAAAAAAAAAAGGAAACTCCATTCCGTGTTTCAAGGCGGTCTGTCATAAAGTTTTTAGCATTCAATCAGACATTATTGTGAGGTTTTGTATTGGTGTTCTTAAAAATAGGACCCAAGCACACATACTGTACAGCAGATTTTGTGTATATGTAGCCGAGCTAAATTGTATTTTATTTTATTTTAATTTTGGTCAATTATTCACATCATTTTTTGTTGTGAACTTCTCCAAAAGTGTTTCTCATTGTAAATAGGTTCCACTCTATTATTTTTCGTTACATACCTTTTTGTTTCCCTGGGGGGTGATTTGGCGTCGCACCTTTGTGACCAGCTTCAGTGAGCCCTGACGCTCGGAGCTGGTAAGTCACGTTTATGTCTCTCTCCCTTTGTTTTTTTTATAAACTTTTTGGTTGTCGCTTTTAAAAGTGTTTTGTGGGAATGCGCACTGTTTTGTGACTTGTTGGTGGGCATGCGTGTTGAATTCCCGAATGATGGTTGTTGAATTGTTGAAAAAAACCAGACTTTTGTATGCTAAAAGATGTGTGGATTAGCTTGATTAGCTTACTGCTAGCGGCAGTTGTTGCGGGGTCTCCTGTCTCATGAGTTTGTGCACGGGTCAGGGGCTCTGCTGTGTGTCTGTTTGGACATCTTGTGTGCCGCTGTAGCATTAATATGAGTGTGTATTATTTTTTTCTTTATTCTTTAGTGGAGAGAGATTCTGTTTGCCGTGGACTGTGTGTGACGCCCTGTTTTTGTTCTATAGGCGAGGGCGGACATACGTCACTTCCGCCTACCAATCCCCTAGCAAACGGTCGCCATATTGAATTTGTTGAAAACAAACCAGCTCACAGCGAACACAGCATTGACAGAAAAAGCATTTAACGAGGTTTCACGGCATTTTAAAGTGTTCAAAATGGCGTATGATTATGTAAATAGTATTTCCAGTGAGACTAGGTTAAGATACGAGTTAAAATGTTCTGTAGTTGATTAAATGGCAACATGAAAATTATAGGGTTTATTGGTTTTTAGAAACCCAACTGTTAAGTGCAAATTTAAACGAAACCGGTTTTCGAAAATAGCCTATACAGACTATAGACTATATAGTATATACCGCATGTTATTTTTGTACAACAACAACTTCAGCTGTCGAACGTTATAAGGTAAAAATTCAACAAGTACAACATTAGCACGGACGGTATAGCCAAGTTGTGGTTAAGAAGGTGGATTTTTGTTCCTTATATTTACCAGAAACGAAGTGATCCGAACACACGACCCGGGACTTTGGGGGACTCCAGTGAGAACCGTCCTCGTTTTCCCGGTGTAAAGCTGCGAGCCATTTGTCTCGTCTCTGTGGGCTTTTATCGCGCTTTGGCAGAACAAAATACAACCTTTGTTTTCCCTGTTTCCAGTTGTGGTTAGCACAACCAAAAACAACACAGTTTTTTGGCATTTTGGAGGCAGAATGACGGGTTTAACCAGCGTAGGTCGACAGGTTAAAGAGTAATGGCGACGGTTTGTTTTCAACGCCAGTCTGGTTGCTTTGGCTCGAAGAACCCGTATGTAGCTCAGTTGCCCGGATGTCGGCCCTCACCTATTCAAAAAAAGGTATGTCTGTTATGAGTTTTTTTGGCATAGTTTATTGTATAAAAAATATAAAAATAATTGATGTGGGTGGGAAAGATGAGGTGTATTGCTGCACATTTAAGGATCCTTTTTCTTAATATATATTGTTATTTGCTGAAGTATATATTGTATATACTGTGTTTTATTTAATTAATTTATTTGAGACTATTATCCTTTATTTACCTTCATTATTATTATTATTATTATTATTTCCACATTTAAACATACATAATTGAATTGAGTGAGCACTGACGCTCGGAGCTGTGGAGAGAGATTCTGTTTGCCGTGGACTGTGTGTGACGCCCTGTTTTTGTTCTATTAAAAAAAAAAGATGAATAAATCCTCCAAGATTCAACTCTGGTGTGTGCGCCTCACTAAGAAGATACACAACACAGAACAGTGACTGTTACATATACATAGATAGATAGATAGATAGATAGATAGATAGATAGATAGATAGATAGATAGATAGATAGATAGATAGACATACTGGTCCCCAGACAAATTTTTTTCTATAAATTTGGCCCCCGAGTCAAAATAATTGCGCAGGCCTGGTCTAATGGATAGTTTTTTTAACAACAGCATTCTTTGTCATGTCCAAGGTCTGAAGTCTTGCGTTGCAGTTCAATTGACACAAATACAATAACATGTTTTCTAACACAAGTTTCGAGTTTGGCTACAAAGCAGTAAGTAGCTGCATTGAGACAGTTTGCCACATCAGCAGCACTTAGTGCTTTATAGTGTTCCTTCATCTCGCCTTTTACACTCACTCACTGATGGCGGGGGCTGCCATGCTTGCGGCCAACCTGCTCATCACAGGCTATTAGGGATTTAGTGTCCACCTTAAGAGAAATGGCGGTGCTAAGAACCGGATCAGTTTGAACGACGTAATTACTTGACTCCAACTCCTGAGCCTTAACAGTGCACATGCTCATATATGTTCTTCTTTTTTTTTGCAGTATCAGGAACAAAACATACTAGAAAACCAGAAAGTTATGCTTGTACCAGGCATGTGATTTTTCCGTCTAAAGTCGGAATTCCGTCTCCGGTTTTTCCGTTTTTTTCCCCGACCCTAAATCAAGATTCGAGACGTAGTTTACATTACGCCGTAGTTGATTGGTCGATACGTTCCTTGTGACCAATCAGGACATCTGTTATGAATGATGACGTTCATAACGTCATCATTCATAACGGTTATTACCGCCATTTTCCATATGTAAACGATGTCGGTTCTCGAGAGAAAGGACGCTTTACGAGTAAAAGAAATGGATAAATATGTCAAAAATAAGTTTCGATGGGACTGGATGGAAAGGGAAATCACTGATACTGTTGGGAAGAAGGACGTTTGATTGATTGATTGAGACTTTTACTAGTAGGTTGCACAGTGAAGTACATATTCCGTACAATTGACCACTAAATGGTAACACCCCAATAAGTTTTTCAACTTGTTTAAGTCGGGGTCCACTTAAATTGATTCATGATACAGATATATACTATCATATATACTATCATCATAATACAGTCATCACACAAGATAATCACATTGAATTATTTACATTATTTATAATCAGGGGTGTGGAGGAGGGGCTGGGGGGTAGGATATGGACATCAAGTAGTGGACATAGAGGGAGAGAGAGAGATCAGAAGGCATAAGAAAAAGTATCTGCATTTGATTGTTTACATTTGATTATTAGCAATCCGGGGAGGGTGTTAGTTTAGGGTTGTAGCTGCCTGGAGGTGAACTTTTATTGCGGTTTTGAAGGAGGATAGAGATGCCCTTTCTTTTACACCTGTTGGGAGCGCATTCCACATTGATGTGGCATAGAAAGAGAATGAGTTAAGACCTTTGTTAGTTCGGAATCTGGGTTTAACGTGGTTAGTGGAGCTCCCCCTGGTGTTGTGGTTATGGCGGTCATTTACGTTAAGGAAGTAGTTTGACATGTACTTCGGTATCAGGGAGGTGTAGCGGATTTTATAGACTAGGCTCAGTGCAAGTTGTTTAACTCTGTCCTCCACCTTGAGCCAGCCCACTTTAGAGAAGTGGGTAGGAGTGAGGTGGGATCTGGGGTGGAGGTCTAGAAGTAAACTGACTAGCTTGTTCTGGGATGTTTGGAGTTTAGATTTGAGGGTTTTGGAGGTGCTAGGGTACCAGGAGGTGCATGCGTAATCGAAAAAGGGTTGAACGAGAGTTCCCGCCAGAATCCTCAAAGTGCTTTTGTTGACCAGAGAGGAAATTCTGCAGAGAAATCTCGTTCGTTGGTTAACCTTTTTGATTACCTTGGTTGCCATTTTATCACAGGAAAGGTTAGCCTCTAGAATGGAACCTAGGTAGGTGACCTCATCTTTCCTGGTGATAACAATGTCACCTACTTTATGGTGAAGTCATTGACTTTCTTGAGGTTGATGTGGGACCCAAACAGGATGGATTCTGTTTTACCCAAGTGTATGGATAGCTTGTTGTCACGACTTTGTTCGGTGATTTTATTCGGAAAATCGATCGTCCCGGAAAGGTTTTGTGCACGTGGTGTCATGATAATATTGACTATGGATCACGAGGTTTCAAGGCTTTGGAAGTACATGCGAAACGCCAAAAACATACGAAACAACTTGAAGCAAGGAAAACGAACTTTTCACCAGCTGGTACTTTTGGATGTCAACCGAAAGTGAGCAAACCTTACGGACTTCATCCTTTGTTTACATCCACAACTGCCGTGGACATGGAGAGGAAAGATCCACCCAAACAACCCACTTCAGTTGCAGACAGGGTTGTCAATAATGAGGTAAGCTAAAAAAATATTTGCTTGCGAAATACGCATGTTTGTTTTAAATATTAACCAATTATCGCTTTGCGAAATATAAATGTTTTTTTCTAAGAATAAAAAGCCACGTGAAAATATATTATGAAATGACAGAAACTCAAAGAGTCGCATTATTGATTCCAGTTAACAATTTATTTGAAATAAATTTGCATATAATACTATTTTGTGATATTAAGTTCTTACGTAGTCTCTTGAAACTATTGTCAGTGGCAAAACAGGCTTAAAAAATAGTCTCTGATTAGAGCAGGTGCGTGATCCGAACACACGAGGCAGGTGAAACTAATGAGTCGTCATGGAAACTAAAACAAACAAGGGTGCACAAAAACAGGAACTATGGAGTCCAAAACTAACAGAACATAACTAAACAAAACATGATCTGGGCCACGGATCATGACACATGTAAGTAAATATTAGCATTGCTGTATGTATACTTTTGACCCAGCACATTTGCTCACATTTTCAGTAGAGCCATAATAAATTCATAAAAAAAGCAAACTTCATGAATATTTTTTGTGACCAACAAGTATGTGCTCCAATCACTACATCACAAAAACATAAGAGTTGTAGAAATTATTGGATATGCAAGACAGCCATGACATCATGTTCTTTACAAGTGTATGTAAACCTTTGACCACGACTGTATATATATATATATATATATATATATATATATATATATATATATATATATATATATATATATATATATATATATATATATATATATATATATATATATATTATTTTTGTGCTTGCAAGTTATTTCATCCAGCTGCTGGCTAGTATCGGGATTGTGTCACATTTGATGAGTGTTGCAGAAAAATATAGATCCTCATCTAAACTTGTTTCATACCGTACATGTCGTGTTTGTGTCATGGATGCTGGCAAGACTTATGAAATTGATAAACGAGCGTGTCCTCCCTCATCTTGTTGTTAGTACGCCTCCTCTCCATGAACATTTCTGGGTCACAGGTAGGAGGAGTATATTTGGGGGGGTCTTCTCGGAGATTATGGCCAAAATGTAGTGATTGATGTCACTCCAGAAATTTGTTACTGAGTCTGTATTTGTGGGAATCACAGTAAGATATATATATATATATATATACATATATATATACAGTGTTTCCCATAAACTGCCAAGATACCTGTGGCGGTGGGGGCGTGGCTATGGGCGTGGTCACCATGACATTATCGAGTAATTTGCATAATTTAATACAATGATGTGATTTTCTCTAAAACGGCTAAAAAAATGTATACTTACTAATTAATAATAACAGTTTTGTTTTAAACGTCCATCCATCCATCCATTTTACAATATAATTACAACACTTTATGTACATATTTATGTACAGATTTGAACAATAAGTTATTCACTGAAATATATTTATTAATCGTGGTTCTTACAAAAAATATATCTTATAAAATATAAAAGCTAAAATGTCTCTTAAAGCTCTGCCCCTTTAATTAGTGCATACTAAATAATTTACCTTTAGCCTACTACTGCAACCATATTATTTACCAGCAACATAAAGTGAAACAGAGGCAGAGGTGTCCTGCCACAGTCAGTAACAAATAAACATAAAACAGTAGTGGTCAAATACAAATAAGGCAACAAGAGAAGTATCCTACACTTCTCTTTTGTAAAGTAAATCTGAACAGCCTATATGGGCATCTACATCAACTATATGATTTGCCTGAGAAGCTGGACAGGACAAAAAAGAATATATATATATATATATTTTTTTTATTTGTGGCGGACGTAATTCTTTCGTGGCGGGCCGCCACTAATAAATGCATGTGTGGGAAACCCTGACATATATATATATATATATATATATATATATATATATATATATATATATATATATATATATATATATACATATATATATATATATATATATATATATATATATATATATATATATATATATATATATATATATATATATATATATATATATATATATATATATATATATATATATATATATATATCAAATCTGTTTTTTCCCCCCAAAAAAACGGTTGAAAAGCAGTTTTTAAAAAAATGTTTACAACTATTGAGAGTTGTCTTAAATACTTGTCAATGCACTGAAAAAAAAATGAAATGAAAAAATACTGTTAAAAAATGCTATAAAATCCCGAAAAATGTGTCTTCGATTTTTATGTTGAAATGTATTTTTCCCCAATAAAATGTGTTGAAAAGCAGTTTTTTGAATATTTTTCTCAACTATTGAGGGTTGTCTTAAGTACATGTCAATGCACAAAAAAAAAGTATATACTGTTAAATGCTGTAAAATCCCAAAAAATGTGTCTTTGATTTTTATGTTGAAAGATTTTTTTTTCCCCCAAAAACGTATTGAAAAGCAGTTTTTTAAAATGTTTTTACAAGTATTTAGGTTTGTCTTAAATACATGTCAATGCACTAAAAAAAAAACAAAAAAAATACCGTTAAATGCTGTAAAATCCCGAAAAATTTGTCTTCGATTTTTATGTTGAAATGTTTTTTTCCCCCAAAAAAACCTGTTGAAAAGCAGTTTTTAAAAAAATGTTTACAACTATTGAGGGTTGTCTTAAATACTTGTCAATGCACTAAAAAAAAAATGAAATGAAAAAATACTGTTAAAAAATGCTATAAAATCCCGAAAAATGTGTCTTCGGTTTTTATGTTGAAATGTATATATGTATATATATTATAAAAATAACCCTTTGACAGCACGATTGTAATTTAAACTTTTGCTTTCTTTTATTTCGGGTAAATTCAACCATCTAGGGCAGTGGTCCCCAACCTTTTTGTAGCTGCGGACCGGTCAACGCTTGAAAATATGTCCCACGGATCGGAGGGGGGGGGGGGGGGTTATTTTATTTTATTTTATTTTTTATTTTTTTCATAAAGAAATACAATCATATGTGCTTCCGGACTGTATCCCTGCAGACTGTATTGATCTATATTGATATATAATGTATATATTGTGTTTTTTATGTTGATTTAATTAAAAAAAATATATATATATATTTTTTTTTTTATTTCTTGTGCGGCCCGGTACCAATCGGTCCGAGGACCGGTACCAGTGGTTTGGGACCACTGATCTAGGGTACATTTTAAATCCAATCCACATTTATTTCAAATCCAACACTTATTTGCCACTTGCCAAGATTTTAAATTGTATTTCTAGAAATTTCCTCTGATTTAAAAGCTATTTACTTACAGTATGTTTAGTCTTCGACTAATCTTTTTTTTTTTTTTAACATGAGCAGTTTTTCTATTCTCGTTTAAAAACGTTAACATTGAGAAAATAACTATTCAAATAAGATATTTTGGTTTTCCCCACACACAAATAGGATTTTTCAACTCAAAGATGCTGGATTTAGGAATTGCAAGTTGAACAGTGGCGGGGCCGGCGTTTCCCACCTAGGCCTTCAGTGATGTCTGACTTCAATGATTACCTCTCAAAATACCATCATTTATGTCACCACATGACCATTGCTGGAGATATACGATACAGAAACACATTTAGGTAGAAAATTGATGGATAGTTGTGTATTGATCCACATCAACGGTGTGCAAAACGGGTAATTTTCTGGCGCATTTAAAAATCAATTAAAAAGCATCAGCAATTACAACATATCTTATGTGGTACTGTCAAAATTAAAATTGCAAAACATATATTAAAAGGGAAAATTTAAAAAAAATTTGACGCCGTATAAGCCAGTTGTACCCCTCGTTGTCGGGGTACCAGTATATATATATATATATATATATATATATATATATATATATATATATATATATATATATATATATATATATATATATACACAGAATGATTAGCAGACTGAATATTACATTTGATTAATTAATTGAGAAGGTTAAAACATTGTCATACAGAATATCAAAAGTATTTATTCAGGTAGAAATACCACCGATTACAGCTGGGATAGGCTCCAGCCCCCCGCCATCCCAAAGAGGACAAACGGTAGAAAATGGACGGATGGGTACATCTCTCACAATCAAAGCATGATCATAACAATTCACATTGTGTGTTATTAATGCGTGAAACTGGTATCCAAACATGGCGTAGCTCCTCCTCTGAATGCAAGTGCACTTAAAGCGGGAATGCAAATTCTGTATTTGTAGAAAATACAAAATCTGGCAAGACACCAACACACTGCAGGCATTTTCGTTATTGTCATTAAATGGTGTTTGTCCTTTTTTTATTATAAAATTAGTCCTGGGCATGACGTTAAAGTGCATCCGGCAGTGGAGGCACTAGGAGGTTAACCCCTTTACTACTGTTACCCCAGGTGGCACTGGGCGAAGCAAAGCTCAGCCGCTCCCAGTCTGTGGAACGCTCTCCCTGACCACCTGAGGGCACCACAGACTGTGGATGCTTTTAAAAAAGGCTTAAAAACCCTTCTTTTTAAGATGATACATCCATATTAGTTTTAGCTATTTGGCTGTTCTAGTTTTTTTTTTTTTTTTTTTTTTTTTTTAATTATCTTTTTTATTTTTATTTTTATTTATTCATTTATTTATTTATTTTTTATTTTTTATTTTTTATTTTTTATTTTTTTTTAATACACTGTAGCACTTTGAGTTTTTTACTCAATGTAAAGTGCTTTTTTAAAAATAAAATCTATTATTATTATTATTATTATTAGTACCTGACTGTCAGGGATACGGGAAGACGGCTGCGATGGCGGAAGAAGGCTGCAGCAGAAAAGGGTTCCCCAGTCGTCTTGGACTCCATGCCACTGGACCCTGACCCCATTCTGTCAAGGATCTTGTGGTGACTGTCTGTGCACCAGTCTCCCCACGTAAAACAAAGTCACGCACAGGCATCCTCCATAAAGGGATACACCCCTACCAGGAGGATCGTTCGAGTGACCGCCGATAATTATAAAATATATATAAAATAAAATATTATATATATACATATATATATATATATATATATATATATATTTATATATATATATATATATATATATATATATATATATATATATATATATATATATATATATATATGCCTGAAGAAGGCTGTAAAGGTGTGGAAACGTTATAGTTTTGTCCATTTTCAGCTCCTGCGTTTGAATCGATGACCCATGAAAACATTTACGCTGCCAGAAGGAACAACAAAAAGTGTCCCCTTGCTGACTGCCACTCAACAGAGGACCTGCTGAGCTATGTGGGCAAACATTTTGGAATAATTTTTCCTGCCTATTCACGGTCAACATCTTTTTAGCTGCAGGGTAGAAAGAAAGCACCTCAAGTTCACTGTATAAGTTTTCAACTGTTAACGTGGGAGACGCTCCAGCTGAGAACTTGACCGGTCGCCCTTTCGGCATCTGTCTGCTGTCCCTTCTGGCAACATGTCAGTTTGCAACTTGTCAACATTTTACTTGTTTCGGAGGTGCCACACATGGAGGTCGTAGATGTCTGCAATACGTTCGGAAACAATTTGGCTGCTAAGCTTTAGTCTACATTTCAATGAGTATCAGCTAAAGACAAAGCCCACCATTCTTGATTACTTATGCCTGGTTCACACCAACGGCGCTTGCCGCGCTTTAAAGCGGCGAGCAAAGCGCCGTCATTTTTGTCAATTTTTCCACGAATATCCCGATCTCCGAAGTAATGTTATGCTCTGATACGCTCTGATACGAATTAGTTGCCGCTTTGTTACCGTTCCTAACGATTTGATACGCTTTAAATCATGCTTTGATACGTTTTATTACGCTTTATTGAACTTTATTATGCTTTTGATGCGATCATGACGCTTTAAATCAGGCTCTGACACGATTATCAAGCTCTGTTGTGCATTGTTACAACAAAAATAAGAAAAAAATGTGAAAAACTCAGTATACTGTTTTCCACACATTTTTTATATTCATTTATTTTTTCAATTTCTCTTTTTTTTCCGTTATATTATGTTTTATATCTTCATTTCTTTTATTTTTGTCATCTTAATAAATATATATCTTTCATTTCTTATGCTAGTTGAAAATAATAAAAGGCAATTATCCACACATTTTTTATATTCATTTATTTTTTCAATTTCTCTTTTTTTCCCGTTATATTATGTTTTATATCTTCATTTCTTTTATTTTTATCATCTTAATAAATATCTATCTTTCATTTCTTATGCTAGTTGAAAATAATAAAAGGCAATTAACCACCCATTTTTTATATTCATTTATTTTTTCAATTTCTCTTTTTTTTCCGTAATATTATGTTATTATTTATTATTTATTATGTTTTATATCTTAATTTCTTGTATTTCTTTGTCATCTTAATAAATATCTATCTTTCATTTCTTATGCTAGTTGACAACAATAAAAGGCATTTCTTTTATTTTTTATATTCATTTATTTTTTCAATTTCTCTTTTTTTTTGTTATATTATGTTTTATATCTTCATTTCTTTTATTTCTTTGTCATCTTAATAAATATCGATCTTTCATTTCTTATGCTAATTGACAACAATAAAAGGCATTTCTTTTATACGTAACATATTCTCTTCATTATTAACATTTTCATACAGAAAAATGATAAGAGAGTAATGTCAAACTGCAACATCAAACAGCAGAAGTACAGAAACAATGATCATCGTATAAAAAAGGCAATGATGCAAAAGAGAATGGATTTGTAATCCTGTGTTGGTTTTACATCAAGTTTCAATGTCACTAGTCAATATCACAGTCACTTCCTATTGCGCTTTGAACCAAGATCTGTTAAGCTTTCCTACGCTTTGAGTCAAGCTTTGCTGAGCTTTGTCACGCTTTGTCATGCTTTGATAGGCTCTCGGCGCTTTATTCCATTCTTGACAGAGCGCAGAATTTTTTTAAACCGTTTAAAAATGTTTGGCTCACTTCAAGCTTTCCCACCATCCATTAGGACCCTCACGCTTTAATCACGCTTTGTTACGCTTTAACGCGCCGTCAAAGCGCCGTTGGTGTGAACCTAGCATAACTGGCGCCTTTCATCATTTTCAGTAGACTGCATTGCAAGACGATTAAGCCCCTCCCACTAACGAGATCCACCCAAAATGGGGCCATGTGAATCCCTTCCCTACTACGTCCGCACAATGAGTGAGGAGACTCTAAAACACGCCCTGACTCAACTTTAGGTCGAACTGTCCGCAAGCTTAGAGCAAACAAATAATGTCCCTTCAAGTACAAAACCCAAAACCAGTGAACTCGGCACGTTGTGTAAATTGCAAAAAAAACCCAGAATACAATGATTTGCAAATCCTTTTCACAAATGTGTAAGTTACCCATGTCTTGGGCACTAATACACCCCCATACCATCACAGATGCTGGCTTTTGAATTGTGCGCCTATAACAATCCGGATGGTTCTTTTCCTCTTTGGTCCGGAGGACACGACGTCCACAGTTTCCAAAAACAATTTTAAATGTGGTCTCGTCAGACCACAGAACACTTTTCCACTTTGTATCAGTCCATCTTAGATGAGCTCAGGCCCAGTGAAGCCGGCGGCGTTTCTGGGTGTTGTTGATAAATGGCTTTGGCTTTGCATAGTAGAGTTTTAACTTGCACTTACAGATGTAGCGACCAACTGTAGTTACTGACAGTGGGTTTCTGAATTGTTCCTGAGCCCATGTGGTGATATCCTTTACACACTGATGTCGCTTTTCCATGCAGTACCGCCTGAGGGATCGAAGGTCACGTTGGTTTTCGTCCTTGCCGCTTACGTGCAGTGATTTCTCCAGATTCTCTGAACCCTTTGATGATATTACAGAGCGTAGATGGCGAAATCCCTAAATTCCTTGCAATAGCTGCTTGAGAAAGGTTGTTCTTAAACTGTTGAATAATTTGCTCATGCATTTGTTGACAAAGTGGTGACCCTCGCCCATCCTTGTTTGTGAATGACTTAGCATTTTTTGGGAAGCTGTTTTTATACCCAATCATGGCACCCACCTGTTCCCAATTAGCCTGTTCACCTGTGGGATGTTCCTAATAAGTGTTTGATGAGCATTCCTCAACTTTATCAGCATTTATTGCCACTTGTGCCAGTTGTAGGCATCACATTCCAACTGAACTAATATTTGCAAATATTAACAAAGTTTACCAGTTGGAACATGTATGTAATGTAATGGATCATACGGGTACCTCAAAACATTAACATCTGACTGTTCTGATCTTGTCAAATTTGAAAAAGGTCATCTTACAAAGTAAGACATGGCAGTAGAATAGTGTGAGAGTCCAGTCCATAGTGGATCTAACATAATAGTGTGAGAGTCCAGTCCATAGTGGATCTAACATAATAGTGTGAGAGTCCAGTCCATAGTGGATCTAACATAATAGTGAGAGTCCAGTCCATAGTGGATCTAACATAATAGTGAGAGTCCAGTCCATAGTGGATCTAACATAATAGTGTGAGATTCCAGTCCATAGTGGATCTAACATAATAGTGTGAGAGTCCAGTCCATAGTGGATCTAACATAATAGTGTGAGAGTCCAGTCCATAGTGGATCTAACATAATAGTGTGAGAGTCCAGTCCATAGTGGATCTAACATAATAGTGTGAGAGTCCAGTCCATAGTGGATCTAACATAATAGTGAGAGTCCAGTCCATAGTGGATCTAACATAATAGTGAGAGTCCAGTCCATAGTGGATCTAACATAATAGTGTGAGATTCCAGTCCATAGTGGATCTAACATAATAGTGTGAGAGTCCAGTCCATAGTGGATCTAACATAATAGTGTGAGAGTCCAGTCCATAGTGGATCTAACATAATAGTGAGAGTCCAGTCCATAGTGGATCTAACATAATAGTGAGAGTCCAGACCATAGTGGATCTAACATAATAGTGTGAGAGTCCAGTCCATAGTGGATCTAACATAATAGTGAGAGTCCAGACCATAGTGGATCTAACATAATAGTGAGAGTCCAGACCATAGTGGATCTAACATAATAGTGAGAGTCCAGTCCATAGTGGATCTAACATAATAGTGAGAGTCCAGACCATAGTGGATCTAACATAATAGTGTGAGAGTCCAGTCCATAGTGGATCTAACATAATAGTGTGAGAGTCCAGTCCATAGTGGATCTAACATAATAGTGAGGGTCCAGTCCATAGTGGATCTAACATAATAGTGAGAGTCCAGACCATAGTGGATCTAACATAATAGTGAGAGTCCAGACCATAGTGGATCTAACATAATAGTGAGAGTCCAGACCATAGTGGATCTAACATAATAGTGAGAGTCCAGACCATAGTGGATCTAACATAATAGTGAGAGTCCAGTCCATAGTGGATCTAACATAATAGTGGGAGTCCAGTCCATAGTGAGGCCAGCAGGAGATCATCTTGAGTGGAGACAGGTCAGCAGCGCAGAAATGTCCCCAACTGATGCACAGGCGAGTGGTCGACCCCGGGTCCCGACTTTGGACAGCTAGCGACTCATCTGTGGTCACCGAATCTGTGCCCCCCCACCACCACCACGAAGGAGAGGGGGACAGAGCAGAAAAGAAACGGCAGATCAACTGGTCTAAAAGGGGGGTCTATTTAAAGGCTAGAGTATACAAATGAGTTTTAAGTTGGGACTTAAATGCTTCTACTGAGGTAGCATCTCTAACTGTTACCGGGAGGACATTCCAGAGTAATGGAGCCCGAATAGAAAACGCTCTATAGCCCGCAGACTTTTTTTGGGCTCTGGGAATCACTAATAAGCCGGAGTTCTTTGAATGCAGATTTCTTGCCGGGACATATGGTACAATACAATCAGCAGGATAGGCTGGAGCTAGACCGTGTAGTATTTTATACGTAAGTAGTAAAACCTTAAAGTCACATCTTAAGTGCACAGGAAGCCAGTGCAGGTGAGCCAGTATAGGCGTAATATGATCTTAAACCTCTGGCCTAAGGTCGGCTGGGATCAGCTTCAGCTCACCCTCGACTCTATTGATGACAAGCGAAATAGAAAATGGATAGATGTACGAATTGATCTGTTTCAAGGCTTAAACATTTATTATTCCATGTGAGTGCAGAAGATGCTCTATGAGTGTGAGCCAATCAAATCATGACTCGGGTCAGCCAATCGCAAAGTAAATCAACTAATGCAAAGCCACTTGGTCTCATCGTATTGCCTCATTTCTTGTTCTGGAGTTTGATTTAATTTTTTTAATTTTGACAGCTTTTATTTTAAAGATATTAGTGAAAAAAAATTAATCAAGAGATAAACTGTACAGTGTTTGTGCGAGTTGCCTACTTGGTAAAAAATGTTTTTGAAAAGGAGCAGGAAGAAGCAAATACATACAGTAAATACTCCTAACTTCTTTGTTAACTGACCTGTATCAGTTAGAAATGTCCCAGTCCCGATCAAAGGATATTTGCCTTTTTTAACTGATCTGGCTTCTGGGCTGCCGATCCCCAGACTATCTCTCCCACAGCAGGTGTCCCAGAGTTTACCTGGCTAAAAATGTGACTCACGTAAAAATGTTCCTTCAAAATGGATGCATGCTCAGGGAGACACAATTACATTTCCATATTCCGCGTCAAACATGCCAGACTTGCAGGAATTCCAGCGCAAGTCCTGACAGAACACCGGCTCGCATTTGAAAGCAGGTTGAAAAGAATGTGTGGTCCATGCATAGTGCCACACCACTTTGAAGGTACTCATCCTCACCACTATGGCGGGCAGTAAACTAAGTTTCTTTCATGTAACATTATCACTGGAGGACAATGACCTACTACACCCGTATACACACCAAGCAGGACGACACCACAAGCTAACTGCTAAAGTGTTCATGTAAAGTAAGGGTGATCGATAATATCAATACCTTGTATAGTACCAGTACATGAACAACACTTAAAGGCCTACTGAAATGAATTTTTTAAATTTAAACAGGGAATAGCAGATCCATTCTATGTGTCATACTTGATCATTTCGCGATATTGCCATATTTTTGCTGAAAGGATTTAGTAGAGAACATCGACGATAAAGTTCGCAACTTTTGGTCGCTGATAAAGAAAGCCTTGCCTGTACCGGAAGTAGCGTGACGTCACAGGTTGAAGGGCTCCTCACATTTCCCCATTGTTTACAATGTAGCGAGAGTGATTCGGACAGAGAAAGCGACGATTACCCCATTTATTTGAGCGAGGATGAAAGATTCGTGGATGAGGAACGTGAGAGTGAAGGACTAGAGTGCAGTGCAGGACGTATCTTTTTTCGCTCTGACAAGCTGGCTCATTGGATTCCACACTTTCTCCTTATTCTATTTTTCACAGATTTGTATTTTAAACCACCTCGGATACTATATCCTCTTGAAAATGAGAGTCGAGAACGCGAAATGGACATTCACAGTGACTTTTATCTCCACGACAATACATCGGCGAAGCTCTTTAGCTACGGCGCTAACGTGATAGCACATCAGGCTTAAATGCAGATAAAAACAAAATAAATAAACCCCTGACTGGAAGGATAGACAGAAGATCAACAATACTATTAAACCATGGACATGTAAATACACGGTTAATGCTTTCCAGCCTGGCGAAGCTTCACAATGCTGTTGCTAACGACACCATTGAAGCTAACTTAGCTACGGGACCTCGACAGAGCTATGCTAAAAGCATTAGCTCTGCACCTACGCCAGCTCTCATCTGCGTTCCAGCGATCGACGGCGCGACAAAGGACTTCACCCGATCACCGATGCGGTCGGCGGCCCGGAGACGGAGGAAGTCAAGGTGAGGACAGCGGTGCGGCGGCGGGCGTTGTAGCTTTCGACGACACCCCGGCCGCCATCAGAGTCGGCAAGAAACATATATTTCCCCAAAGTTACGTACGTGACATGCACATAGCGCCACGCACGTAAGGGCAAGCAATCAAATGTTTGGAAGCCAAAGCTGTACTCACGGTAGCGCGTCTGCTATCCTTCTCAAAGTCCTCCTGATTGTGTTGCTGCAGCCCGCCGCTAATACACCGATCCCACCTGCAGCTTTCTTCTTTGCAGTCTTCATTGTTCATTAAACAAATTGCAAAAGATTCACCAACACAGATGTCCAGAATACTGTGGAATTTTTCGATGAAAACAGAGCTTTTTGTATTGGGATACAATGGTGTGCCAATACTTCCGTTCACTCCGTGACGTCACACGCATACGTCATCATACCGAGACGTTTTCAACCGGATATTTCCCGGGAAATTTAAAATGTCACTTTATAAGTTAACTCGGCCGTATTGGCATGTGTTGCAATGTTAATATTTCATCATTGATATATAAACTATCAGACTGCGTGGTCGCTAGTAGTGGCTTTCAGTAGGCCTTTAAGTAAAAATATATTCATGTTTTCATTTTTCTTGTTTTAATTATTACAAAATACTTTTTTGATATATATATATATATATATATATATATATTTATATATATATATATATATATATATATATATATATATATATATATATATATATATATATATATATATATATATATATATATATATATGCTCTTTCTTTCTGGACTGATGTATTGTGTGCTGTTTTGGTTCCACGCCTCTTTGTAAGTAATACATTGTGTTTTACTTGCATTCCACCTCCCGTTCTCTGCACTCTTGGGGTCATATTGACTGGTGTACACACATAATAAATATTGACTGGTATACACACACAATAAAGTACTATCTATCTATCTATAATAAATATTGACTGGTATACACACATACTAAATATTGACTGATATACACACATAATACATATTGACTGGTATACACACATAATAAATATTGACTGGTATACACACATACTAAGTATTGACTGGTATACACACAATACATATTGACAGGTATACACACATACTAAATATTGACTAGTATACACACATAATAAATACTGACTGGTATACACACGTAATACATATTGACAGGTATACATACATACTAAATACTGGCATGTATACATACATAATACATATTGACAGGTATACACACATATTAAATATTGACAGGTATACACACATAATACATATTGACAGGTGTACACACATAATACATATTGACAGGTATACACACATATTAAATATTGACAGGTATACACACATAATAAATGTTGACAGGTATACACACATAATACATATTGACAGGTATACACACATAATAAATGTTGACAGGTATACACACATAATAAATGTTGACAGGTATACACACATAATAAATATTGACAGGTATACACACATACTAAATATTGACTGGTATACACACATACTAAATATTGACTAGTATACACACATAATACATATTGACTGGTATACACACATGATACATATTGACTGGTATACACACATACTAAATATTGACTGGTATACACACATAATACATATTGACAGGTATACACACATACTAAATACTGACTGGTATACACACATACTAAATACTGACTGGTATACACACAATAAATATTGACAGGTATGCACACATAATAAATGTTGACAGGTGTACACACATACTAAACATTGACTGGTATACACACATACTAAATATTGACTAGTATACACACATAATAAATACTGACTGGTATACACACGTAATACATATACACACATACTAAATACTGGCATGTATACACACATAATACATATTGACCGTTATACACACATAATAAATATTGACCGGTGTACACACATGATACATATTGACTGGTATACACACATACTAAATATTGACTGGTATACACACATAATACATATTGACAGGTATACACACATACTAAATACTGACTGGTATACACAGATACTAAATACTGACTGGTATACACACAATAAATATTGACAGGTATGCACACATAATAAATGTTGACAGGTGTACACACATACTAAACATTGACTGGTATACACACATACTAAATATTGACTAGTATACACACATAATAAATACTGACTGGTATACACACGTAATACATATACACACATACTAAATACTGGTATGTATACACACATAATACATATTGACCGTTATACACACATAATAAATATTGACCGGTGTACACACATAATACATATTGACAGGTATACACACATACTAAATATTGACAGGTATACACACATAATAAATGTTGACAGGTATACACACATACTAAATACTGACTGGTATACACACAATACATATTGACAGGTATGCACACAAAATAAATATTGACAGGTGTACACACATACTAAATATTGACTGGTATACACACATACTAAATATTGACTAGTATGCACACATAATAAATACTGACTGGTATACACACGTAATACATATACACACATACTAAATACTGGCATGTATAAACACATAATACATATTGACAGGTATACACACATACTAAATACTAACTGGTATACACACATACTAAATACTGACTGGTATACACACAATAAATATTGACAGGTATGCACACATAATAAATATTGACAGGTGTACACACATACTAAATATTGACTGGTATACACACATACTAAATATTGACTAGTATACACACATAATAAATACTGACTGGTATACACACTTAATACATATTGACAGGTATACACACATATTAAATACTGGCATGCATACACACATAATACATATTGACAGGTATACACACATAATAAATATTGACCGTTATACACACATAATACATATTGACAGGTGTACACACATAATACATATTGACACGTATACACACATAATACATATTGACAGGTATACACACATATTAAATATTGACAGGTATACACACATAATAAATGTTGACAGGTATAAACACATAATACATATTGAAAGGTATACACACATAACAAATAATGACAGGTATACACACATACTAAATATTGACTGGTATACACACATACTAAATATTGACTGGTATACACACATAATACATATTGACTGGTATACACACATAATACATATTGACTGGTATACACACATACTAAATATTGACTGGTATACACACGTACTGAATATTGACTGGTATACACACATACTAAATACTGACTGGTATACACACAATAAATATTGACAGGTATGCACACACAATAAATATTGACATGTGTACACACATACTAAATATTGACTGGTATACACACATACTAAATATTGACTAGTATACACACATAACAAATACTGACTGGTATACACACGTAATACATATTGACAGGTATACACACATACTAAATACTGGCATGTATACACACATAATACATATTGACTGTTATACACACATAATACATATTGACAGGTATACACACATAATACATATTGACAGGTATACACACATATTAAATATTGACAGGTATACACACATAATAAATACTGACTGGTATACACACGTAATACATATACACACATACTAAATACTGGCATGTATACACACATAATACATATTGACTGTTATACACACATAATACATATTGACAGGTATACACACATAATACATATTGACAGGTATACACACATATTAAATATTGACAGGTATACACACATAATAAATACTGACTGATATACACACGTAATACATATACACACATACTAAATACTGGCATGTATAAACACATAATACATATTGACAGGTATACACACATAATACATATTGACAGGTATACACACATATTAAATATTGACAGGTATACACACATAATAAATGTTGACAGGTATACACACATAATAAATGTTGACAGGTATACACACATAATAAATATGCCTGGCTGGCGATCGACTGACACACCCTCCACCATCGACCGGTAGCTGGCGATCGACACAACGGGTACCCCTGACTTATAAGAATAAAAGTTACGTTACTACTTACAACAAAAATAAGTACGCTCAACACTGGTTACCGAGCCGTAAAACCTTGAGGAAACCTTAAGCAATTTGCATGTATTTTTAAGATACCGGAATATACCGTTGTAGAGATTGCCCTCTAGTGGGTTCCTCTGACCACCACACACTGCCACGAGAGCCCGCTTTCAGGGTACAATACTGTTTTATTTTTTATCAATGTTGAGAGCCGTTTGCTTTCCAGCAAAATTTATTTTTCTTTGTCCATGTCGCTCGCTCTCTGGCTCCCACTGCATCTCCAACCCCGTGTCTCGGGTCCGGCTGCTGCTAATAAGGGCCACAGGTGATTAGATAAAAAGGCCCACCTGGGCCATCCACTCACCTGTCGCTGTCTTCGAGGCCGGTCCTTGCACACCCCGTTCCGCGGCAGGCCCGCAGGCCACACCCCCCTCCACATCCGTATACCGTTTTTTTTTTTTGACTAAAAATATCCATATCGTCCTTAGCAACCAAGAACAAGTGTCCCAGTTGCCAATCAGGGACAGGTGTGGGATCTAGTGCTCAATGGTAAAACAGTGTCAGTACCTGGACTTTGGGGTTTGTTTTCCCGGAATGCATAGGAAAATTGGCGCGGGCAAGGCGTGAATGTAAGTACATATTTTTATTTTAACACTAACAGACTACAAAAAAAGGAAGCAAACAAAAGGCGCGCACAATGGCGGAGAACAAACTTGACTAATTGCACAAAGGCAGAAACTATGAACAATAAAGAAAACTTACTTGGCATGGAACTATGGTAGCATGAAGACAAAACGAGGTAGCAGGGGTGTCACAAGAAGCATGGTATGAAAGGACAATGTCACCACGACGAACAACAGAAACAGACAGGCTTAAATAGCAGTGACATGATCAGTGAAAACAGGTGCGTGACTCAAAACGTGAAACAGGTGCGTGACATGACAGGTGAAAACTAATGGGTTGCTATGGTGACAAAACAAACAAAAGTCCACAAAGAGTCCAAAAACAAAACCGAACATGACTAAAACAAAACATGATCCCACAAACAGAAGAAGGGATACTACAAAATAAAAGCACCAAACAGGGATTTTAACGCCACAAGGGGGAACAACACAAGTCCAAAAAAGTCACAAAAGTATGAGATTGACTTGCACTAAAGTGTTATTTCAGAGTCGGCTATAAACGGACATTCACATGCAGTCTGTAATTATTCCTATACTGCCTCTGTAATCAGCGGTAATGGCTTCTCTCCGGCAGACCTCGACCCCACCAACAAAGAAGCTGATCCACGGACTGAGCGAAGAAAGGCAAATAAAGGGATAATTTCAGGTACAATGGCGAAGGTGTCGTTTCCCCCCCCCCCCCCCCCATCTCATTACCGCTGTCCCTTTGCCAGCAGCAAATGAGTGCAATTAAGAGGGAGTGAGTGTTCACTTTTAAAAGCTATGCATGCTCATTAAAATCATGCTTTCTTCTTCTTGCCACTCGATGTGTTTCAATGCTAACCCTTGCAGATATACGATGATGCACCGACCGTGTTTGGGACAATTCCATCGCATTCGGTGCTGAGACTTGAATGGGATCTGCTATGCAAAACCAGCTTTTCTTCCCTATCGGTACACGTTTTTTTGTGCATTTGGGATTCAAAAATGGAACTTTAAAGGCCTACTGAAAGCCACTACTACCGACCACGCAGTCTGATAGTTTATATATCAATGATGAAATCTTAACATTGCAACACATGCCAATACGGCCGGGTTAACTTATAAAGTGACATTTAAAATTTCCCGGGAAATATCCGGCTGAAACGTCGCGGTATGATGACGTACGCGCGTGACGAAGTCAGTTTAACGGAAGTTATGGTACCCCGTAGAATCCTATACAAAAAGCTCTGTTTTCATTTCATAATTCCACAGTATTCTGGACATCTTTTGCAATTTGTTTAATGAACAATGAAGGCTGCAAAGAAGACAGTTGTAGGTGGGATCGGTGTATTAGCAGCGGACTACAGCAACACAACCAGGAGGACTTTGTTGGAGAGCAGACGCGCTAGACGCCGACCTCACCTTGACTTCCTACGTCTCCGGGCCGCCAAACGCATCGGGTGAAGTCCTTCGTCCTTCCGCCGATCGCTGGAACGCAGGTGAGCACGGGTGTTGATGAGCAGGTGAGGGCTGGCTGGCGTAGGTGGAGAGCTAATGTTTTTAGCATAGCTCTGTGAGGTCCGGTTGCTTAGTTAGCTTCAATGGCGTCGTTAGCAACAGCATTGTTAAGCTTTGCCAGGCTGAGAATTATTAACCGTGTAGTTACATGTCCATGGTTTAATAGTATTGTTGATCTTCTGTCTATCCTTCCAGTCAGGGATTTATTTATTTTGTGTCTATCTGCATTTGAGCCAGATGCTATCACGTTAGCTCAGTAGCTAAAGAGCTTCGCCGGTGTAATATCGTGGAGAAAAAAGTCACTGTGAATGTCCATTTCGCGTTCTCGACTCTCATTTTCAAGAGGATATAGTATCCGAGGTGGTTTAAAATACAAATCCGTGATCCACAATAGAAAAAGGAGAGAGTGTGGAATCCAATGAGCCAGCTTGTACCTAAGTTACGGTCAGAGCGAAAAAAAATATGTATTTCACTGCATTCTAGTCCGTCACTCTAACGTTCCTCATCCACGAATCTTTCATCCTCGCTCAAATTAATGGGGTAATAGTCCGAATCGCTCTAGCTGCGTTGAAAACAATAGGAAAATATGAGGGAGTGAACAACTGACAACATCACGCTACTTCCGGTAGGGGCAAGGTTTTTTTTTATCAGAGACTAAAAGTTGCGAACTTTATCGACGTTGTTCTCTACTAAATCCTTTCAGCAAAAATATGGCAATATCGCGAAATGATCAAGTATGACACATAGAATGGATCTGCTATCCCCGTTTAAATAAAAAAAATTCATTTCAGTAGGCCTTTATCCATGGAGGCATGGCAGAGATATTTATAAAACAATTCTGCCTTGTACTTAGACGTAGACACACTTTATTGATCCACAAATTGTTCCACACAGTCTGCTTCTCCCTCCACTGCAGGAGCACCTAGAGGCTCCACTGACAGCGCGCTCGGACACGCCCCTGCTCACGCTGAGAGCAGCACGCCCACGCAGCTACAAGCCTGCAGACGATCAGCAATCTGCACAGCTGGAACTGATGAGGGCGAGCTGCTTAAAGGACCAGTGGACCCAGGGATCCTGGCGGGAACTTAGTTTCTCTATGATGTACCGTAAGCCGACACAAGCTTTGTGCTCTCTTTTGCTCTCTCTCCGCCATTCTTCCCCGTGCTTGATTTGTCTCCTGTCTTCTTCCTTGTGCCCGCAGTGTTTTCCTTCCGTTGCCTTGGTTTCGAGCTGTGCGTCTCGCTCCCTTGGACTTTCCCCCCTGGATCTCGACTGCCTTCCCGGATCTCGACCCCCTCGCATGGACTCGGACTCTGACGCTTCTCTCTCGCCCGGATCACCTGCCTGTCCCATGGACTTCCCGTGTTCCTTCGCTCTCATCAATACTTGGTAACACACTTCAGCTATCTACACACATAGTCTTACACCACACACTCTGGTATTTTGGTCACACACTCCATTCTACAGTTTAGTAGTATTATTTGTGATTATATATATATTGACTTTATATATGATAAATTATTGAACATTCCTTCCCTCTGGTGTCTGTTGCCGTCACCTCCCCTCCTAACCATAACAAGTAGTTTAGTTACAAAGGATAGAGGTCAGGTAATAGACAGATATCATCTATTGTTGTATGGCGAGTGATTATACAGCTGGATGGAGTCCGGAATGAAGGAGTTCTTGAATCTTGATGTTGTGCAGCCGATAGTCAGTCCAAAGTCAACAACAACAACAGGTGTGTGTCCATGAGAGACAAGAAGGGAGTTTGTTGTGTCTTCGCCGCACTGTCCTTCAGGAGAGTCTCCAAGCCAGGGAAACAATCCAAGTTAGAATGTTTTGTATGCGAGTGAAAATAAAATTTGCTTTTCACTCTAAATTATCTATGACTGGTCCTCAAAATGAAATGATACGGGGCCACAACAGACTGAAAAAAAGATATCCAACAGCCGGCTGCCTTCATTCATAATTCCTCCTAACGAGCCGTATGGAATTGTAGTAAATAAGTTCCTTATTTTTCTCTATCCTTTTTGGTCTGGGGAAGACTGGCTCGTACATGCACATGTATCCCCCCATTTCTATGAAGAGACTGTCAGAAAGTGGCTTAAAGGCCTACCGAAACCCACTACTACCGACCACGCAGTCTGATAGTTTATAAATCAATGATGAAATCTTAAAATTGCAACACATGCCAATACGGCCGGGTTAACTTATAAAGTGCAATTTTAAATTTCCCGCGAAATATCCTGCCGAAAACGTCTCGGTATGATGACGTTTGCGCGTGACGTCACGGATTGTAGCGGACATTTTGGGACAGCATTGTGGCCAGCTATTAAGTCGTCTGTTTTCATCGCAAAATTCCACAGTTTTCTGGACATCTGTGTTGGTGAATCTTTTGCAATTTGTTTAATGAACAATGAAGACAGCAAAGAAGAAAGCTGTAGGTGGGAAGCGGTGTATTAGCGGCCGGCTGCAGCAACACAAACACGTAGCCGGTGTTTCATTGTTTACATTCCCGAACGATGACAGTCAAGCTTTACCATTGGCCTATGGAGAACTGGGACAACAGAGACTCTTACCAGGAGGACTTTGAGTTGGATACGCGGTACCGTGAGTACGCAGCTGCGGCTTCCAAACATTTGATCGCTTGCCCGTACGTGCGTGCCGCTATGTGCATATCACGTACGTAACTTTGGGGAAATATATGTGCTGTATGAACTTTACGGAGGTGAACGGTACTTTGGGCTGTGGGGTTGAGTGTGTTGTGCGGGTGTTTGAGTTGTATTGGCGGGTTATATGGACGGGAGGGGGGAGGTGTTTGTTATGCGGGATTAATTTGTGGCATATCAAATATAAGCCTGGTTGTGTTGTGGCTAATAGAGTATATATATGTTTTGTGTTTATTTACTGTTTTAGTCATTCCCAGCTGAATATCAGGTCCCACCCGCCTCTCACAGCATCTTCCCTATCTGAATCGCTTCCACTGCCCTCTAATCCTTCACTCTCACTTTCCTCATCCACGAATCTTTCATCCTCGCTCAAATTAATGGGGTAATCGTCGCTTTCTCGGTCCGAATCGCTCTCGCTGCTGGTGGCCATGTTTGTAAACAATGTGCAGACGTGAGGAGCTCCACAACCTGTGACGTCACGCTACTTCCGGTACAGGCAAGGCTTTTTTATCAGCGACCAAAAGTTGCGAACTTTATCGTCAATGTTCTCTACTAAATCCTTTCAGCAAAAATATGGCAGTATCGCGAAATGATCAAGTATGACACATAGAATTGATCTGCTGTCCCCGTTTAAATAAGAAAATCTCATTTCAGAAGGCCTTTAAAGATGATGTGTAAAACATCATGTATGCAACATTTTGACCAAAGAACCACCATTACATGTTATGTAGACCACAAGGAAGTCTTTTAAATGTAGAAGAAAAAAAACATAATATGACCCCTTTAACTTACAAAATAAATGCTTTAATAGCAAAAGTGTGGCCTCTGAGGCTCTTGAGTTTTACAGTCGCTTCGTCTCATTACGTTTAAGTAAGCTTTAATTAACACAAGAGTAATCTGGGGCTCAGCAGCATATGGTGCATATGACAACACTTTACTTAGAATATTAGCGACACTTTTAAGGAACATTAATTGCAAAAATGATGTGTTCATTAACTCGACACAATGTCACTAATACAGTGGTTTATCAATTATTTTCTCTCACGTCCCTCCCCGACTTTTTACTGGGACTATAAATATAGTAATATAATATCATTGTCTATACAATTGTTATAAGTACATCTCTGCAAAAAAATTGATTCTAACAATTTTTAAAAAAATTATATATATATATATATATATATATATACATATATATATATATATATATATATATATATATATATATATATATATATATATATATATTTACATTAGGTCAGGAAAAAACACATAGGATATATCATCCCTACAAGCCTGTTTCGCAGGTTTCCCTGCTCATCAGGGGATTTTATTCAAGCAGGGAAACCTGCGCAGCAGGCTTGCAGGGATGATATAGCCTCTGTATTTTTTCCTGACCTAACGTATATTCCGCTCTACTCCGGTATTGCGCACTGTATAACGTCATGGAACACCTGTAATTAGATTCACGTTGATTTAGTAAAAGGTATTTATTTGTTCAAGTGTACTTGGTGACTAGGGTTGTACGGTATACCGGTACTAGTATAGTACCGGGATACTAGTGAATCATATTCGGTACTATACCGCCTCTAAAATGTACCGGTGTAGCAAACGGCCGCCCACCCGTCGTCGTCACGTCGTGACATTGCTGGTTTTATGGGCAGAGGAGCATGTTCGGCAGCGCACAATCACAGAGTACTTACAAGCAGACACAGTGTGTAGACAGAAAAGGGAGAATGGACGCATTTGGCTTAAAAACTAAAGATAAAGGTGAAGTTATAACACTGAAACACCCTCAGGAAGAGGTGCTTTAAGACATGGCTAGCTAGCTTGCGGCTAACGTCCATCCGCAGTCGGCAGTGTTTTAGCTACTTCTAAATCACTAATCCTCGTCTCCATGGCGAGAAATAAAGTACGTTTCTTACAAGTATCATCCCTGCAGGACGAGGAATAGCTAAACATGCTTCACTACACACCGTAGCTCACCGGCGTCACAATGTAAACAAACGCCATGGGTGGATCTACACCTGACATCCACTGTAATGATACCAAGAACAGGAGCGTATCTAGTCCATACCACTATGATTACATCACTATTTTTTAGCATCACAAAATCTTATTTCGTTTTTTTAAATTTATATTATATATATAAACTCAGGAAATATGTGCCTGGACACATGAGGACTTTAAAAATATGACCAATGTATGATCCTGTAAATACTTGGTATCGGATTGATGCCCAAAACTAATGTAAAGTATCAAACAACAGAAGAATAAGTGTTTATTACATTTTAACAGAAGTTTAGATAGAACATGTTTAAAGAGAAAGTAAGCAGATATTAACAGTAAATGAATAAATGGATTAATAATCAATTTTCTACCGCTTGTCCTTAATAATTTTGACAAAATAATAGAATGATAAATGACACAATATGTTACTGCATATGTCAGCAGACTAATTAGGAGCCTGTGTTTGTTTACTTACTACTAAAATAAATGTTGTCTATAGTATGTTGACTATTTTATTTAAGGACAAACTTGCAATAATAAACATATGTTTAATGTACCCTAAGATTTTTTTATTAAAATAAAGCCAATAATGCCATTTTTTGTGGTGCCCTTTATTTAGAAAAGTATCTGTCAGGTTCAAACACTGATGACATCTATTAATCAGACAAGAAGCAAGGAACCATGCAGAGACAGAGTTCAATTTAGCTCATGAGGAGAACGCATGGAGCTGCACACTTAGTCACAGTCTCGCCCTACGCTCTAAGGTACAGCTCCTGCGTCCCTCTATTTATTCAGGAGTTCCACAGTCAACATCACTGAGGCCGCCTCTAAAAAGACTGGTCACATATATCATGCAAAAACAGGTCCAGTACGCACAATACGTGACGGAATGTGCTGGGGGCCTTGTGATTGCCTTGTTTCTGCTTCGTCTGCGTGCTGTCATCTTATCTTCGTTGAGGTCCTTGAAGTCCTTGGCTGTTAGCGGGCTAAAACAAAGGGCCACCCCTCAGACAAGAAGTTTTGTCCTTACACAGATAGAAAAAATGCAGCTTGAGCACAATAGCTAATAACTATAGCAACGGACTTTAAGCATACTGAAGTTGTGTGATAATATATATTATATACTTGATTATTCGAACAGTATCAAAGTACCAAAAATGATCGAAATACATTTTGGTACCGGTACCAAAATATTGGTATTGGGACAACACTACTGGTGACAAATGTTCCCTCTAAGTTGCGCACCTGCACAATTGCACATTGCTCACACGCCCTATGCGCACAGCAAATCTATGCTGCGCACAAAATCAAATCCCATCGAACTATTGGCAAAATAAACAGATAACAATTTGTTCTGTATGATTTTGCAATGCAGTTGTGAGCAACGTTCCCTCTAAGGTGCGCGCCTGTGCAATTTTGCACTGCTCAAGCGTCCTCTGCGCACGGCAAATCTATGCCACGCACAAAATCAAATAAAAAAATAAGCGCGAAACAATTTTCGACATACGGACACGACAGAGAAAACAGTTTTCGTCATCCTTGTTCAAATATTGTAACGTCTGTCGAGACGCTTTGAGGACATGAATTCCATCCGTCACTTTACTGAGCAAAACTCTTTATTGTCGGCCATAAACACATCACCAAAACATTAGTAAAAAAAATGATATCTAGCAAAAGTGGTCATTTTCTGCAGTACAAACCAGACCAAAAGCAACTTTGTTATATCAACAGCAGCCGCTCGCTCTTTCTCACTTGCGCCAACACATGCACATATGGCACTTAGCCAGTGATGCGTTTACAGCCACACAAAAAGTCGGACAACTTCAAAACCACACATGAAGTGTCATTCCAGGTCGTTACACTATGATTTACCCATCAAATGTGTGCTTATTCTAGTGTCATTTATTAGGAATCTTAATTTCTAAATATTAATCATGAAATGCTGTTAGTATATTAAATAAATACTAATACCATATTTCCTTGAATAGCCGCAGGGGCGCTAATTAATTTAAAACCTCTTCTCACTCCTGCGCTTACCAAAAGCATGCAGGATGGGCAAGCATGCGCTAATTATTTTAAAACTCCTTCTCACTCCGGCGCTTACCTTATCATGAAAAGCACATTTAATAAAAAAAAACGTTATTATGGTCTTACCTTTACTTATAAATGATGTCCATCTGCAGCTGCTTCTGATCAAAGGCAGTCTTCCTTATCTTTCTTCAGTTTTAAAAGTCTCTGGAGATCTTCCTTTAAGTATTACCTCCTGCTTCGATTGAAAGTCCAGTTTAGAAAACTGTTTTATTTTAGATATGTAATCCTCCATGGTAAAAGTGCAAGAAAACGATCGCGGCTCACGCATGCTGCTTGTTGTCTTCGTCTGCAGCACCGGTCTTCTGCAGTACTGGTAGTCGCAAGAAGGATCACTAGCTCCCTCTACCACCAGGAGGCGGGAGTCATTTAATGACTCATATTTGACCCGGCGGAAGTGCCAAGCATGCGGAAATACGGTAACAATATATATTTTACAAACAGGAAGTTGCAGGAATGTACACATGATCCCCTGCTTACATCTCATTGTGCAACATGTGAATGTTTTAATGGGAACTAAATGCAATGTCTCAAAGGGGTACAAATTATTTCCAAAGAAGAACCTCCACCCAGACAAAAAATACAAGTACACAGTTCATGAAAAACAATATTTGTTGTTATTGTCATTGTAAGTGGGCCTAAACACTTTTATTAGAAATGGAAATTGATTATAATAATAAGAGAATGTTGTGTGTCTATCTGTGTTGGCCCTGCGATGAGGTGGGGACTTGTCCAGGGTGTACCTGAGATAGGCTCCACACCCCCCGCGACCCCGAAAGGGACAAGCGGTAAAAAAATGGATGGATGGATGGAGATGGAACTTGTTATTTAGTCAGGTTTGGGACAGGTGTGCTGCTGGTGTGGCCACAGTGTGCACGTCTGATGTTGCTCACATGGCCTCCACTGAATGCTCAGGTACTTTTTGCCTTTGCTCACACACCTGAAAAATTAAGAGGGAACATTGCTGGTGAGTCAACAGCAATGTTCCCTCTATGCCACGGCCTATAGTCAAATGCTAAGGGCGCCGTCCATCAGGGGGCGCCACGCCAGTGCCACAAATGTTGGAGAAAAAAAAAAAAAAAAAAAAAAAGGTACTATTATTTGTAAATACAAAAAATAATCCCACGTTAGTAGAAATGCAAAGTAAAGCCTATTTAATAGAAATATTATTTGTTACAACATTACGCCCCCCCGCACGGTGCGCTTTTTGGACGTCACCACATCAAAAAATCAACACAAGATGTCAAAACGGCCAAAACTGTCAGGTGCCCAGGGAAGAAAAAAGAGAAAAGAAGAGGAGAAACGAGAAAAAGACAGAGGTAGCAGGTAGGTAACGTTAGCCTACATGAAATTATTTGTCTGTTACAGAATGTAATAGTAACCTGGCTTTTTAGCATTAAGCTAATGTTACATGATTCGGCAATTGCTAATCAATAAATAGCTAGTTTTAACATCGGGTTAATATTGTGGAGGGGGCTAAATTGTTATGGAAAATAATAATGTAACGTCAGGTAATTACAGTACTCCCACCTTACATTCCTCAGGGACATTTGTATTAGATCTTTTAAGCAGGTGTTTTTTGTTTACATTGTTATTGCCTTCTGGTTAGCTAATGTTTGCCCTGCAGGTAATAGTCACTTTTCCACCCCTTTATATATTAGGTATAGTTGTAAGCGTAGTTGTTAAAGTTCTTCATGGCACATGAGAGGGAATGCTGCTTTTTAATTTGAGCACTGCTGTGATTCGGTTAAAGATAATCATAACATAACATTCTCATATAATATATTATACTGTTACTTTGCATTCTGCTTTTCAGCATTTCACTGTAATGATGACAATAAATTGATTGTTAGATATTAATATTTTATTTTTTGTATTCATTTATTTATTCATATTTTTTTTTATCTTGTTAACTCTTCTGATTGTTAATTTGATCTTTGAATGATCTTTGTCTTTATTGTCATTGTGCATGTACAGGTACAGGTCCAACGAAATTTAGGCTGCTTCCCTAAGGTGCTTTGCATTTAAAAAAAAAAGAAGAAACCACACAATATACAAAAACAACACAATATACACAATATGCAATATGGCCTAAGACCACTCTAAGAGGCGATGTAGAAAAAACGAGACAGTAAAAAGTATAAAGTGACTAGTGAGCTGACTAGAGGGGAGTAATGCTGGTTCCCAGTGTGCTGAGGGGGTGGGAGTCAGCATTTCCTACCTCCTATGCTGTGCAGGCATTTTATTTTGGATTAAATATGTAAATAAATATGATAACTATTGTCCAGTTGGCGTGTAATCGCTGATTGCACAGTCCCGGATCGTGATTGACCGGTGGCTTCCTCATGTTGCACGTGAGGTAATTTTTTTTTTTATTTTTTTTTTACATTCCAGCTACTTTCTTTAAGTAAAAAAAAAAAAGCTATTCGTTTTTTTGTGAGTATATACACTTCACTGCCGATCTAAAATCTTGTCTAGGGCGCCAGATTGGTTAGGGCCGGGCCTGCTGGTGACTAATCGATGCCTAGCATTGAGGTCACAGTTTGAGAATAAATCAATGCTTTGACAATACATGGAGTCACAAAGTGTCAACCGGAAGGAGTCTACTTTAACGCCTCCTCTTCATTTCTCACCTTTAATGCCAGTTCAATTGACTTTTTCCATCTTCCCTGTTTCGCCCCCAATCTCCATAGTGACTCCAGTCTTTTACTCCCCTTCGCTCCGCACTCTCATCTGCAGTGGAGATCCATGTGACAAAGTTCTGCGGCCCCATTAAACCCGGCCCATTCCTCCTCGCTGCTCTCCAATGATTGCCTCGTCTTCTTCACTCTCATCCGTTCATCCTGCAGTTAAGTGGAGCAGCTCAAGCTGGAGCCGCCAACTCCCCGCTACTCCTCTTTGTGCGTTCTGCATTAAAACGCCGTGTCAGAACCGGATTAACCCAAGGAGATGTATGCACAGTGTTAAGTGCTGGCTGTTTTTTCCCATCATGCAACACTTCATCACTGATCCCTCACATTCTGACAGATCTATTAAAGGCCTACTGAAATGAAATGTTTTTATTTAAACGGGGATAGCAGATCCATTCTATGTGTCATACTTGATCATTTTGCGATATTGCCATATTTTTGCTGAAAGGATTTAGTATAGAACAACGTCGATAAAGTTCGCAACTTTTGGTCTCTGATAAAAAAAAAACCTTGACCCTACCGGAAGTAGCGTGACGTTGTCAGTTGTTCACTCCCTCATATGTTCCTATTGTTTTCAACGCAGCTAGAGCTATTCGGACCATTACCCCATTAATTTGAGCGAGGATGAAGGATTCGTGGATGAGGAACGTTAGAGTGACGGACTAGAATGCAGTGAAATACATATTTTTTTTCGCCCTGACCGTAACTTAGGTACAAGCTGGCTCATTGGATTCCACACTCTCTCCTTTTTCTATTGTGGATCACGGATTTGTATTTTAAACCACCTGGGATACTATATCCTCTTGAAAATGAGAGTCGAGAACGCAAAATGGACATTCAGTGCCTTTTATCTCCACGACAATACATCGGCGAAACGCTTTAGCTATGAGCTAACGTGATAGCATCGTGCTTTAACTGCATATAGAAACAAAAAAAAATAAACCCCGAAGGACTTCACCCGTTGCGTTTGGCGGCCCGGAGACATAGGAAGTCAAGGTGAGGTCGCCGGCTAGCGCGTCTGCTCTCCAACAAAGTCCTCCTGGTTGTGTTGCTGTAGTCCGCTGCTAATACACCGATCCCACCTACAACTGTCTTCTTTGCAGCCTTCATTGTTCATTAAACAAATTGCAAAAGATGTCCAGAATACTGTGGAATTATGAAATGAAAACAGAGCTTTTTTTATAGGATTCTACGGGGTACCATAACTTCCGTTAAACTGACTACGTCACGCGCATACGTCATCATACCGCGACGTTTCCGCCGGATATTTCCCGCGAGATTTAAAATGTCACTTTATAAGTTAACCCGGCCGTATTGGCATGTGTTGCAATGTTAAGATTTCATCATTGATATATAAACTATCAGACTGCGTGGTCGCTAGTAGTGGCTTTCAATAGGCCTTTAAAGGCCGGTGGGTGGAAAATGTTCATTCCTGGGTGATGTTTTTCTCTGTTTCTGAGAGAGATCAATTAATTGACTAAACACAACCGAGCCCACCTTCCCCACATGATTTTACAAAGCAAGAACTGAAAATAAAGTGATTTTTAATTCAAGACGCAAGTGCAATCCCTCCACGACATTCACTTCCATTCTCTCGAACCCTAAAATTGGATTGCCTTTTTTCACACCCAACAATCGTGAGACGTGCTCACGTCTCGATAGAGCCAAGCTATTACGTCGCAATTTGTAGTACTTCAATTTGCTTTATTGCACATTCGCCCCCAAAGAAGGGAACGCTGTGTTATTTTCGTTTTTTTTTTTTACTGACGCCAGCAAAGTGGCATGGCTTTGCAATAAAAATAAAAAAAAGTGCAGTTTGAGGCGGTTTGTACGTGAGAGAACATCTAGAAACCACCTGCCCTGAGTTGGCATGAGGAAAATGCTACAGTGTATGGACAATTGTGTCTGGGGGGCCGGTATATCTATTTTTAGGAACACTAATACAAAACCTCACAATAATGTCTGATTGAATACTAAAAACGTTATGACAGACCGCCTTAAAAAACGGAATGGAATTTTACATGTTTTTACTGAATGAGCCACCAAGAATGTACATGAAAATAAAGAATGTGGGATTTACAATATTAACTAGGACAATGACGTGCTGTCAGGGGAGGCAAGGTGAGGCACTGCCTCACCTTTTACCACCAGGGCGGTAAAAGGCTTAAAGGCCTACTGAAATGAATTTTTTTTATTTAAACGGGAATAGCAGATCCATTCTATGTGTCATACTTGATCATTTCGCAATATTGCCATATTTTTGCTGAAAGGATTTAGTAGAGAAAATCGACAATAAAGTTCGCAACTTTTGCTCGCTGATAAAAAAAACTTTGCCCCAACTTGAAGTAGCGTGACGTCACAAGCGGTAGTGCTGCTCACAATTCCCCGTTGTTTACAATGGAGCGAGAGATATTAGGAGCGAGAAAGTGACGATTACCCCATTAATTTGAGCGAGGATGAAAGATTCGTGGATGAGGAACGTTAGAGTGACGGACTAGAATGCAGTTCGAGAGATATCTTTTTTCGCTCTGACCGTAACTTAGGTACAAGCTGGCTCATTGGAATCCACACTCTCTCCTTTTTCTATTGTGGATCACGGATTTGTATTTTAAACCACCTCGGATACTATATCCTCTTGAAAATGAGAGTCGAGAAGGCCAAATGGACATTGACAGTGACTTTTATCTCCACGACAATACATCGAAGAAGCTCTTTAGCGTGAGCTAACGTGATAGCATCTGTCTCAAATGCAGATAGAAACAAAATAAATAAATCCCTGACTGGAAGGATAGACAGAAGATCAACAATACTACTATCAGGAGACACCGAACCAAACACTGGACATGTAAATACACGGTTAATGTGTATTCGACGCCTGTCGAAGCCTAGCAATGCTGTTGCTAACGACGCTAACTTAACAACGGGACCTCGTCAGAGCTATGATAAAAACATTCGCGCTCCACCTACGCCAGCCAGCCCTCCTCTGCTCATCAACACCCGTGCTCGCCTGCGTTCCAGCGATCGACGATGCGGTCGGCGGCTCGGAGACGTAGGAAGTCAAGGTGAGTTCGCCGCTAGCGCGTCTGCTATCCAACAAAGTCCTCCTTGTTGTGTTGCTACAGCCAGCCGCATACACCGATCCCACCTACAACGTTCTTCTTTGCAGCCTCCATTGTTCATTAAACAAATTGCAAAAGATTCACCAACACAGATGTCCAGAATACTGTGGAATTTTGTCGAAGAAAACAGAGCTCTGTGTATTGTGTCCAAAAGGGTCCAAACACTTCCGTGGACCTCGCGACGTCACACGCATACGTCATCCTCCAAAGGCGTTTTGAACCGGAAGTTCCCCGGGAAATTTAAAATTGCACTTTATAAGTTAACCCGGCCATATTGGCATGTGTTGCAATGTTAAGATTGTATCATTGATGTATAAACTATCAGACTGCGTGGTCGCTAGTAGTGGCTTTCAGTAGGCCTTTAACCGTGAGATGTTCAAAAAACAGAGTAAAAAAATAAGTAAGATTATTTCTCTTTTGGTCTATGCTTTCTATGTGATTTTGGTGTGGTTCCTGTATATTTGGATAATTTTCATGGTCAACATTGCGGAAATTCCATGTTTCCTGATCAAAGTAACGCAGCAGACCAGAAGTGAGGCTGACACAGGTGGTGCCTCCACGGCTACACACAAAGTGTATTGAGCGTGTGCGGGAGAGGGGACACGTGCTTGATGCCACGGGGAAAAGGCAGGCCATGAGGCAGCAAGTACCTCTGCCTCAAAGTAGGGGGCAATATATTGTTCAATGCCTCAGTAGTAATCTGACTCGCCACCCTGGGAGAAGTGGGGGCGCTCAAGCTAGCAGACACGTGTCTCTCCAGCGGAAGCCAGCCTTTTTTATTTTTATTTTTTTTCAAACTGTATTTATAACAAACATGGCATTTTTATTAGAGTAAGCCAGCGTTTGTGGGTGTTATTGCTGCTTCAGATACAAATACAGAAAGGTAAGATACACTCACAATACTTGATTTATTTTGTTGAAAGAAAATGGGACCAAAAAGTATTTAATAACAACTTTATCAAATACTTTTTGGACCGATTTATCATATCATAATATCATTATGATAACGTTTTTATGAAAGCAAATTACTCTCTTCCTTTTCCTGTTATTCTAATGTGCAACCTAAATCAACAACGATTAGAGCTGCTCATATGAATTTCGGTTTCAACCTCCCGATATTCCCGGGAGACTCCCGAATTTCAGTGCCCCTCCCGAAAACCTCCCGGGGCAACCATTCTCCCGAATTTCTCCCGATTTCCACCCGGACAACATTATTGGGGGCGTGTCTTAAAGGCACTGCCTTTAGCGTCCTCTACAACCTGTCGTCACTTTCGCTTTCCCTCCATTTAAACAGCGTGCCTGCCCAGTCACATAATATATGCGGCTTCTACACACACACAAGTGCATACTTGGTCAACAGCCATACAGGTCACACTGAGGGTGGCCGTATAAACAACTTTAACACTGTTACAAATATGCGCCACACTGTGAACCCACACCAAACAAGAATGACAAACACATTTCAGGAGAACATCCGCACCGTAACACAACATAAACACAACAGAACAAATACCCAGAACCCCTTGCAGCACTAACTCTTCCGGGACGCTACAATATACACCTAGTAGTAGTAAAGGGGTTAACCTCCTAGTGCCCCAAGACCCCACAGAGGACCTCCACTGCTGGATGCCCTTAAACGTCATGCCCAAGACTTAGTGTACGTATTACACTATACTTCATACTACTACTGCAGTATGCGCACTGCTCAAGCGGGAGCTGTACCTTAGAGCGTAGGGCGAGACTGTGACTAAGTGGCCTAGTGGTTAGAGTGTCCGTCCTGAGATCGGTAGGTTGTGAGTTCAAACCCCGGCCGAGTCATACCAAAGACTATAAAAATGGGACCCATTACCTCCCTGCTTGGCACTCAGCATCAAGGGTTGGAATTGGGGGTTAAATCACCAAAAATGATTCCCGGGCGCGGCCACCGCTGCTGCCCACTGCTCCCCTCACCTCCCAGGGGGTGAACAAGGGGATGAGTCAAATGCAGAGGACAAATTTCACCACACCTAGTATGTGTGTGACAATCATTGGTACTTTTGTTATGATCCGCTGCCCGGATCATATTTCTGTTTACGTTTTCAAGGCACTTGAGTTTTCTGTGAGTTTTGGACTCCTTGAGTGCCTGTTTGTACACCTGAGTTTGTTACCATAGCAACTTATTATTTTCACCTGCCGCTTGGGTTCCCGACATGCACCTGTTTGTCATCACTGTCATTATTATTTAAGTCTGCCTTCCCATTCAGTCTGTCTTGCTTCGTAGTTTGTTTCCTTACAACAGATGACGACTTTTGTTCCTGCTCTGAAACCTTCTAGCTCCCACGCTAAAGGCTCTGTTAACCTTCTAGCTCCCACGCTAAAGGCTCCGTTAACCTTCTAGCTCCCACACTAAAGGCTCTGTAAACCTTCTAGCTCCCACGCTAAAGGCTCTGTTAACCTTCTAGCTCCCACGCTAAAGGCTCTGTTAACCTTCTAGCTCCCACACTAAAGGCTCTGTAAACCTTCTAGCTCCCACGCTAAAGGCTCTGTTAACCTTCTAGCTCCCACGCTAAAGGCTCTGTAAACCTTCTAGCTCCCACACTAAAGGCTCTGTTAACCTTCTAGCTCCCACGCTAAAGGCTCTGTAAACCTTCTAGCTCCCACACTAAAGGCTCTGTAAACCTTCTAGCTCCCACGCTAAAGGCTCTGTAAACCTTCTAGCTCCCACGCTAAAGGCTCTGTTAACTTTCTAGCTCCCACGCTAAAGGCTCTGTAAACCTTCTAGCTCCCACGCTAAAGGCTCTGTAAACCTTCTAGCTCCCACGCTAAAGGCTCTGTAAACCTTCTAGCTCCCACGCTAAAGGCTCTGTTAACCTTCTAGCTCCCACGCTAAAGGCTCTGTTAACCTTCTAGCTCCCACGCTAAAGGCTCTGTTAACCTTCTAGCTCCCACGCTAAAGGCTCTGTTAACCTTCTAGCTCCCACGCTAAAGGCTCTGTAAACCTTCTAGCTCCCACGCTAAAGGCTCTGTTAACCTTCTAGCTCCCACGCTAAAGGCTCTGTAAACCTTCTAGCTCCCACGCTAAAGGCTCTGTAAACCTTCTAGCTCCCACGCTAAAGGCTCTGTAAACCTTCTAGCTCCCACGCTAAAGGCTCTGTTAACCTTCTAGCTCCCACGCTAAAGGCTCTGTAAACCTTCTAGCTCCCACGCTAAAGGCTCTGTAAACCTTCTAGCTCCCACGCTAAAGGCTCTGTAAACCTTCTAGCTCCCACGCTAAAGGCTCTGTTAACCTTCTAGCTCCCACGCTAAAGGCTCTGTAAACCTTCTAGCTCCCACGCTAAAGGCTCTGTAAACCTTCTAGCTCCCACGCTAAAGGCTCTGTAAACCTTCTAGCTCCCACGCTAAAGGCTCTGTTAACCTTCTAGCTCCCACGCTAAAGGCTCTGTAAACCTTCTAGCTCCCACGCTAAAGGCTCTGTAAACCTTCTAGCTCCCACGCTAAAGGCTCTGTAAACCTTCTAGCTCCCACGCTAAAGGCTCTGTTAACCTTCTAGCTCCCACGCTAAAGGCTCTGTTAACCTTCTAGCTTCCACGCTAAAGGCTCTGTAAACCTTCTAGCTCCCACGCTAAAGGCTCTGTTAACCTTCTAGCTCCCACGCTAAAGGCTCTGTTAACCTTCTAGCTCCCACGCTAAAGGCTCTGTAAACCTTCTAGCTCCCACACTAAAGGCTCTGTAAACCTTCTAGCTTCCACGCTAAATGCTCTGTAAACCTTCTATCTCCCACGCTAAAGGCTCTGTTAACCTTCTAGCTACCACGCTAAATGCTCTGTAAACCTTCTATCTCCCACGCTAAAGGCTCTGTAAACCTTCTAGCTCCCACGCTAAAGGCTCTGTAAACCTTCTAGCTCCCACGCTAAAGGCTCTGTTAACCTTCTAGCTCCCACACTAAAGGCTCTGTAAACCTTCTAGCTTCCACGCTAAATGCTCTGTAAACCTTCTATCTCCCACGCTAAAGGCTCTGTTAACCTTCTAGCTCCCACGCTAAATGCTCTGTAAACCTTCTATCTCCCACGCTAAAGGCTCTGTAAACCTTCTAGCTCCCACGCTAAAGGCTCTGTTAACCTTCTAGCTCCCACGCTAAAGGCTCTGTCAACCTTCTAGCTTCCACGCTAAAGGCTCTGTTTACCTTCTAGCTCCCACGCTTGCTCCTTTTGTTTCTGCTTTAAGTGCTATGAGCACGTTTTTGTTTGTTCAGTTTTATTTATTTCTTAAAGAAATAATTTCTTACCTGCAAGCTATGTCCGAAGCCCGATCTGCATTCCTGTGATAACAACACCCGCATCTATGCGACCCGGTCGTCACAACTTTAACTTTAACTTTAAGTGCGCAGCTCCATGCGTTCTCCTCACTGGGAGTCCTTTGTACAGGGACAAAGGACACTATTGAAATTGTAAGGTTTTATTATTATTAGTGGTAGTCCTGAGTGAGACCTACATAGAGGTTTTTGTTTTGTGTCTCTACGATATTCGTACTGGGAGTTAGAGGAAGTTGTGTCTGAGTTCACATTGTCATTATAGGGTATTGTGTGTAGAATTTTGAGGACAAAAAAGAAATAATTCCATTTCACGTTGTCATTAGCAGGTCTTTGAAGGCTCGTAAAATCAAAACGGTAGCACGAATCTAAACGCCGTCTGCAACTTTTAATCAGAAGGGTTCAATCTCTCTCCTGTAGTAGTTTGAAGCCGAAACGACAAACGCGCTCAGAGGAGATAATGTTTGATGTTTGGTGACCGGTTTTAACAAAAATGTTGTTTTGAAGGAGGGATTGCAAACTTCCTGTTGATTTTTGCTGAAAGATGTCAATCTATGAAATGTAGGTCTAGGTGAGACCTACATAGAGGTATTTGTTTCATGTCTCTAAGCAGTTGTGTCTGAGTTTTCCTCTGAGGAGCAGTTTTTTTCTCTGTTTTATTCAAAAACTGCGCTAGAGCACAATTTTGAGTTTTGGGGTTTGGTTTTTTTTTTTTAGATCGCAATTTTCACCAGTCCCGATGTGTGTGAGAAGTTTGGTGAGTTTTGAAGTATTTTAAAGGGGGTCGAATTACAGCTCAAAGAGGCAAAAATGAGAGTTTTTAGTACATTTTTGTCTTAAGTGGGAAATTGCAAACTTCCTGTTGATTTTTGCTGAAAGATGTTAATCTATGAAATGTAGGTCTAGGTGAGACCTACATAGAGGTATTTGTTTCATGTCTCTAAGACGTTCCTACCGGAAGATACAAGCAGTTGTGTCTGAGTTTTCCTCTGAGGAGCAGTTTTTTTTCTCTGTTTTATTCAAAAATTGCGCTAGAGCACAATTTTGAGTTTTGGGGTTCGGTTTTTTTTTTTAGATCGCAATTTTCACCAGTCCCGATGTGTGTGAGAAGTCTGGTGAGTTTTTAAGTATTTTAAGGGGGTCAAATTACAGCTCAAAGAGGCAAAAATTAGAGTTTTTAGTACATTTTGGTCTTAAATGGGAAATTGCCAACTTCCTGTTGATTTTTGCTGAAAAATGTTAATCTATGAAATGTAGGTCTAGGTGAGACCTACATAGAGGTATTTGTTTCATGTCTCTAAGACGTTCCTACTGGAAGTTACAAGCAGTTGTGTCTGAGTTTTCCTCTGAGGAGCAGTTTTTTTTCTCTGTTGTATTCAAAAATTGCGCTAGAGCACAATTTTGAGTTTTGGGGTTCGGTTTTTTTTTAGATCGCAATTTCCACCAGTCCCGATGTGTGTGAGAAGTTTGGTGAGTTTTGAAGTATTTTAAGGTGGTCAAATTACAGCTCAAAGAGGCAAAAATGAGAGTTTTTAGTACATTTTTGTCTTAAATGGGAAATTGCCAACTTCCTGTTGGTTTTTGCCCGAGGATGTGTCATTATGAATTGTAGGTCTAAGTGAGACCTACATACAGGTTTTTGTTTCATGTCTCTACGACCTTTCTAGTGGGAGTTACAGGCAGTTACTTTTGTGTTTCTTCCTAGGTGGCGCTAGACCGCAATTTTGATGTGTCCAAATTTTTGTCCTGTCGTGTATATATATATATACATTTATATATATATATATATATATACACACAAATATACACCACCTAAATATATACTAAGTCTGGGGTCATCCAAACAATTTTGTGTTTGAGCCTTCATTTCTAAGAACAAGAATAGACTGTCGAGTTTCAGATGAAAGTTCTCTTTTTCTGGCCATTTTGAGTGTTTAATTGACCCCACAAATGTGATGCTCCAGAAACTCAATCTGCTCAAAGGGAGGTCAGTTTTGTAGCTTCTGTAACGAGCTAAACTGTTTTCAGATGTGTGAACATGATTGCACAAGGGTTTTCTAATCATCAATTAGCCTTCTGAGCCAATGAACAAACACATTGTACCATTAGAACACTGGAGTGATAGTTTCTGGAAATGGGCCTCTATACACCTATGTAGATATTGCACCAAAAAGCAGACACTTGCAGCTAGAATAGTCATTTACCACATTAGCAATGTATAGAGTGTATTTCTTTAAAGTTAAGACTAGTTTAAAGTTATCTTCATTGAAAAGTACAGTGCTTTTCCTTCAAAAATAAGGACATTTACATGTGACCCCAAACTTTTGAACGGTAGTGTAGATACAATTATTCTGACAAATATGACCCCTTTAATGCGCCTTTTGTATGAAAATAGACTTGAATAGACCCGCCCTATAATCCGGTGCGCCCTGTGGTCCGGAAAATACGGCAAATATAATATGTTTGTAAAACCTCTTGAAATCAAGCTGCAAGTCCACACTTTAGTCACATCTTGACTGATTTATTCTATTGGGACCAAATCATAAAAACGTATTAAATTAACCTACTCAGTGGCCTAGTGGTTAGAGCAGGGGTCACCAACGCGGTGCCCGCGGGCACCAGGTAACCCGTAAGGACCAGATGAGTAGCCCGCTGGCCTGTTCTAAAAATAGCTCAAATAGCAGCACTTACCAGTGAGCTGCCTCTATTTTTTAAATTTTATTTGTTTACTAGCAAGCTGGTCTCGCTTTGCCCGACATTTTTAATTCTAAGAGAGACAAAACTCAAATAGAATTTGAAAATCCAAGAAAATATTTTAAAGACTTGGTCTTCACTTGTTTAAATAAATTCATGAATTTTTTTACTTTGCTTCTTATAACTTTCAGAAAGACAATTTTAGAGAAAAAATACAACCTTAAAAATGATTTTAGGATTTTTAAACACATATACATTTTTACCTTTTAAATTCTTTCCTCTTCTTTCCTGACAATTTAAATCAATGTTCAAGTAAAGTTATTTTTTTTTATGTAAAGAATAATACATACATTTTAATTTATTCTTCATTTTAGCTTCTGTTTTTTCGACGAAGAATATTTGTGAAATATTTCTTCAAACTTATTATGAGTAAAATTCAAAAAAATTATTCTGGCAAATCTAGAAAATCTGTAGAATCAAATTTAAATCTTATTTCAAAGTCTTTTGAATTTCTTTAAAAAATTTTGTCCTGGAAAATCTAGAAGGAATTATGATTTGTCTTTGTTAGAAATATAGCTTGGTCCAATTTGTTATATATTCTAACAAAGTGCAGATTGGATTTTAACCTATTTAAAACATGTCATCAAAGTTCTAAAATTAATCTTAATCAGGAAAAATTACTAATGATGTTCCATAAATTATTTTTTTAATGTTTTCAAAAAGATTCGAATTAGCTAGTTTTTCTCTTCTTTTTTCCGGTTGAATTTTACATTTTAAAGAGTCGAAATTGAAGATAAACTATGTTCACAATTTAATTGTCATTTTTTTCATGTTTTCTCCTCTTTTAAACCGTTTAAATAAGTGTAAATGTCATTAATTATTAATAATAACATAGAGTTAAAGGTAAATTGAGCAAATTGGCTATTTTTGGCAATGTATTTAAGTGTGTATCAAACTGGTAGCCCTTCGCATTAATCAGTACCCAAGAGGTAGCTCTTGGTTTCAAAAAGTTTGGTGACCCCTGGGTTAGAGTGTCCGCCCTGAGGTCGGTAGGTTGTGAGTTCAAACCCCGGCCGAGTCATACCAAAGACTATAACAAAAAAAATGGGAGCCATTACCTCCCTGCTTGGCACTCAGCATCAAGGGTTGGGATTGGGGGTTAAATCACCAAAAAATGATTCCTGCTTGCGGCCACCACTGTTGCTCACTGCTCCCCTCACCTCCCAAGGGGTGATCAAGGGTGATGGGTCAAATGCAGAGAAAATTTCCAATTTCCAAATACTTCCAGATCTGACTGTTTTATTGATCCTTCGTCAGAAGCAGCAATCAAACCTCAGCCATAAAAGTCAGTGAGCTGATAATCCGTTCAACTCCTAAAATCCGATTCCCTTCCCGCCCTCCGCCGAATGCTTCTTTTGTCTTTCTGGAAGCTGACTTTTATACCCAGGCTTTAGTCACAACATTGCCACTAATTAGTTTCAACGTTCATTCCCTCTATCCTCGTTAAGTCTCTGCTAAATGGAACACAATCTTCCAGACATGCACTTTCTTTCAAAAGTGTCTTTAATCTGCTTCTGCTGCCCCTATTAGCATATTCCTCCTCTTGTTTCCCCCCTAGGAGATATGGAAACAGCAGGCTGTCTTCTTCTAATAGATTTACTACAATCTTTGGCAAGCTCGGTAATGTTTGCTGTGGTCTGGGACAACATGGCACACAAACAACTATCTGAAATGCAGCCAATGTTACATACAGATAATGTGTCATGAGACATGCAAATATACATTATATACAAAGAGGATCAAAGTAAAGAATATTAACTGAAAGCCACTACTAGCGACCACGCAGTCTGATAGTTTATACATCAATGAGGAAATCTTAACATTGCAACACATGCCAATATGGCCGGGTTAATTTATAAAGTGACATTTTAAATTTCCCGCTAAACTTCCGGTTGAAAACGTCTATGTATGATGACGTATGCGCGTGACGTCAATAGTTATAACGGAAGTATTCGGACACCATTGAATCCAATACAAAAAAGCTCTGTTTTCATCTCATAATTCCACAGTATTCTGGACATCTGTGTTGGTGAATCTTTTGCAATTTGTTTGATGAACAATGGAGAAAGTTGTAGGTGGGATCGGTGTATTAGCGGCTGGCTGCAGCAACACAACCAGGAGGACTTTGACTTGGCTAGCAGACGCGCTATCCGACGCTAGCCGCCGACCGCATCTGTGATCGGGTGAAGTCCTTCGTCGCTCCGTCGATCGCTGGAACGCAGGTGAGCACGGGTGTTGATGAGCAGATGAGGGCTGGCTGGCGTAGGTGGATAGCTAATGTTTTTAGCATAGCTCTGTGAGGTCCTGTAGCTAAGTTAGCTTCAATGGCGTCGTTAGCAACAGCATTGTTAAGCTTCGCCAGGCTGGAAAGCATTAACCGTGTATTTACATGTCCATGGTTTAATAGTATTGTTGATCTTCTATCTATCCTTCTAGTCAGGGATTTATTTATTTTGTTATGTATATGCAGTTAAGCACGATGCTATCACGTTAGCTCCGTAGCTAAAGTGCTTCGCCGATGTATTGTCGTGGAGATAAAAGTCACTGTGAATGTCCATTTCGCGTTCTCGACTCTCATTTTCAAGAGGATATAGTATCCGAGTTGGTTTAAAATACAAATCCGTGATCCACAATAGAAAAGGAGAGAGTGTGGAATCCAATGAGCCAGCTTGCACCTAAGTTACGGTCAGAGCGAAAAAAGATACGTCCTGCACTGCACTCTAGTCCTTCACTCTCACGTTCCTCATACACAAATCTTTCATCCTCGCTCAAATTAATGGGGTAATCGTCGCTTTTTCGGTCCGAATCGCTCTCGCTGCTGGTGTAAACAATGGGGAAATGTGAGGAGTCCTTCAACCTGTACAGGCAAGGCTTCATTTTATCAGCGACCAAAAGTTGCGAACTTTATCGTCAATGTTCTCTACTAAATCCTTTCAGCAAAAATATGGCAATATCGCGAAATGATCAATTATGACACATAGTGAAGTGAAGTGAAGTGAATTACATTTATATAGCGCTTTTTCTCAAGTGACTCAAAGCGCTTTACATAGTGAAACCCAATATCTAAGTTACATTTAAACCAGTGTGGGTGGCACTGGGAGCAGGTGGGTAAAGTGTCTTGCCCAAGGACACAACGGCAGTGACTAGGATGGCGGAAGCGGGGATCGAACCTGCAACCCTCAAGTTGCTGGCACGGCCGCTCTACCAACCGAGCTATACCGTCCCAAACCACATAGAATGGATCTGCTATCCCCGTTTATATAAAAAAAATTCATTTCAGTAGGCCTTTAAATTAACTCAAATATACCTACAAACGAGGCAAAATGATGCAATATGTACATAAAGCTAGCCTAAATAGCATGTTATCATTGATTAGCTTGCATTAATGCACTGATCAAATTTGCTTGATTAGCACTCCAACAAGTCAATAACATCAACAAAGCGAACCCTTGCACATTCACGCACAGCATAAAACTTTTGGTGGACAAAATGAGACAAAGAAGGAGTGGAAGATTTTGCATGTAAACAAACTGTTGCGTCACCGTCCACACTATGGGGAGTTCAAGAACCGCAGAAATTAGTAGGACAAAGCGATTTTCACCAAATACTGTCATCAGTGAAGCATACACACAAATAGGGTTTCAAAGGGGTGGAAAGTTTCTGGTAAATTTCCGGAAACTTTCCGGAAATTTTCCACGGGAAGTTAAGCTGGGGAAGTTTGTAAATATTGACAATTTTTTGATTATTCAAAGTTGGACCTTTGTGCATTCATGCACAACGTTAAAAGTTTGGTGGACAAAATGAGACAGAAAAAGAAGTGGCATAAAACACGTCTTAGAAAGTCGGAGAAAGTTATACATGTAAACCAGGGGTCACCAACGCGGTGCCCGTGGGCACCAGGTAGCCTGTAAGGACCAGATGAGTAGCCCGCTGGCCTGTTCTAAAAATAGCTCAAATAGCAGCACTTACCAGTGAGCTGCCTCTATTTTTTAAATTGTATTTATTTACTAGCAAGCTGGTCTCGCTTTGCCCGACATTTTTAATTCTAAGAGAGACAAAACTCATATAAAATTTGAAAATCCAAGAAAATATTTTAAAGACTTGGTCTTCACTTGTTTAAATAAATGCTTTTTTTTTTTTTACTTTGCTTCTTATAACTTTCAGAAAGACAATTTTAGAGAAAAAATACAACCTTAAAAAGGATTTTAGGATTTTTAAACACATATACCTTTTTACCTTTTAAATTCCTTCCTCTTCTTTCCTGACAATTTAAATCAATGTTCGAGTAAATTTATTTTTTTTATTGTAAAAAATAATAAATACATTTTAATTTAATTCTTCATTTTAGCTTCTGTTTTTTCGACAAAGAATATTTGTGAAATATTTCTTCAAACTTATTATGATTAAAATTCAAAAAAACTATTCTGGCAAATCTAGAAAATCTGTAGAATCAAATTTAAATCTTATTTCAAAGTCTTTTGAATTCCTTTTAAAAATTTTGTTCTGGAAAATCTAGAAGAAATAATGATTTGTCTTTGTTATAAATATAGCTTGGTCCAATTTGTTATATATTCTAACAAAGTGTAGATTGGATTTTAACCTATTTAAAACATGTCATCAAAATTCTAAAATGAATCTTAATCAGGAAAAATTACTAATGATGTTCCATAAATTATTTTTTTAATTTTTTCAAAAAGATTCGATTTAGCTAGTTTTTCTCTTCTTTTTTTCGGTTGAATTTTGAATTTTAAAGAGTCGAAATTGAAGATAAACTATGTTTCAAAATGTAATTGTCATTTTTTTCGTGTTTTCTCCTCTTTTAAACCGTTCAATTAAGTGTACATATCATTCATTATTAATAATAACATCGAGTTAAAGGTAAATTGAGCAAATTGGCTATTTCTGGCAATTTATTTAAGTGTGTATCAAACTGGTAGCCCTTCGCATTAATCACTACCCAAGAAGTAGCTCTTGCTTTCAAAAAGGTTGGTGACTCCTGATGTAAACAAACTACGGTGAGTTCAAGGACCGCCAAAATTAGTAGGACAAAACGGCGCTCGCCAAATACTCGAATCAGTGAAGCATGTTTAATATAAACAGTGTGCTTTGTAACAATTAGGGAGGTTTGTGTCATGTTTGTCCTCATACAGAAACCATACTAAAACAAAATGTATTTATTTTTCCCCTCATCTTTTTCCATTTTTCACACATTTTTGAAAAAGCTCCAGAGAGCCATTATGTCGGCGCTAAAGCCGCGGGTTGCCGACCCACCGCCCTAGGAGATTTGCAACCTCTTTCCCTGAGCGGACTTGATTTGGGGATGCAGCCGTTAACGCCGAGAGAATTTATTCTATTCCAGCTACAAAAGTTAAGGGGAAACCAAAAAAAAGAAGCCAAGTCGACGATGTCAGACTTCCTAGCCGACAAGCTGAGAGCGAGGAGAAAATATATTTCGCCTGACAGCAGCCGACAGCCTGATGAAGTGACGTGAATGCAAATTAATCTATAAAAACATTTTGTTTACTTTTCCTAAGTTTTTTCCTTTGGTTCTGACGACAGCTGGATGAATAATGTGGATGCACGGTACCTGCATGTGCAGGGTGGAAAACACACCTCACTACACAGCACATCTTTGGTTTATATTCCCTAAAATATGCACCGGGTTTATTTTGCAGCTTCTCCTGGTGCATCATAACAGTTGCACATATATCCATCCATCCATCTTCTTCCGCTTATCCGAGGTCTGGTGGCGGGGGCAGCAGCCTAAGCAGGGAAGCCCAGACTTCCCTTTCCCCAGCCACTTCGTCCAGCTCTTCCCGGGGGATCCCGAGGCGTTCCCAGGCCAGCCGGGAGACATAGTCTTCCCAACGTGTCCTGGGTCTTCCCCGTGGCCTCCTACCGGTCGGACGTGCCCTAAACACCTCCCTAGGGAGGCGTTCGGGTGGCATCCTGACCAGATGCCCGAACCACCTCATCTGGCTCCTCTCCATGTGGAGGAGCAGCGGCTTTACTTTGAGCTCCCCCCGGATGACAGAGCTTCTCACCCTATCTCTAAGGGAGAGACCCGCCACCCGGCGGAGGAAACTCATTTGGGCCGCTTGTACCCGTGATCTTGTCCTTTCGGTCATAACCCAAAGCTCATGACCATAGGTGAGGATGGGAACGTAGATCGACCGGTAAATTGAGAGCTTTGCCTTCCGGTTCAGCTCCTTCTTCACCACAACGGATCGATACAGCGTCCGCATTACTGAAGACGCCACACCAATCCGCCTGTCCATCTCACGATCCACTCTTTCCTCACTCGTGAACAAGACTCCCAGGTACTTGAACTCCTCTACTCGGGGCAGGGTCTCCTCCCCAACCTGGAGATGGCCGGGCGAGAACCATGGACTCGGACTTGGAGGTGCTGATTCCCATCCCAGTCGCTTCACACTCGGCTGCGAACCGATCCAGTGAGAGCTGAAGATCCTGGCCAGATGAAGCCATCAGGACCACATCTTCCGCAAAAAGCAGAGACCTGATCCTGCAGCCACCAAACCGGATCCCCTCAACGCCTTGACTGCGCCTACACATATAGTGCTGTATAAATGGGAGTACTCTATTTTTCTGGACCGTAGGGCGCTCTTAAAAGGCGCACTGCCGATGAGCGGGTCTAGTCAGGTTTGGATCGGATTATAAGGCACATTAAGATTTCTTTCTGAATGTAAAATCTTGTGGTCTACATAACATGTAAAGGTGGTTCTTTGCTCAAAATGTTGCATAGATGATGTTTTACAGATAATCTTCAAGCCGCTTTCTGACAGTCGCTTCAGGATGCGCCGTTTTGTGGGCGCTCTTATTTACGTGGCTCACCTTCGACGGCGTCTTTCCTCCGTCATCGGAGCAGCATCTCCTCATCCGTGGCTGGGGTTTGATTGCTGCTTCTGACGAAGCATAAATAAAAACAGTCAGATCTGGAAGTTTTTGAACAAAGACTGCATTAAAGTTAAAAGTTAAAGTACCAATGGTTGTCACACACACACTGGGTGTGGCGAAAATTCTTCCCTGCATTGGACCCATCACCCTTGATCACCCCCTGGGAGGTGAGGGGAGCAGTGAGCAGCAGCGGTGGCAGCGCCGGAGAATAATTTTTGGGTGATTTAACCCCCAATTTGAGAGCACCCAGCATGGACTAACAGAACAGACAAGTCATTGTTGTGTCTGCTCGCAGAAAACAAACATCCTAATCTACGATTTGACACCCCCGAATGGCCTTGACGCTGTGAAAACAGGAGCAGGCTGTTCTGAAAAACACCCCCGAGGACACCTCAATGACGGACGCTTTTGACCTCCCTCCCTCCTCAACGACACCTGGAGTCGAACTTTTGCAGATCGGCCTCAGTCTATAGGAGCCCAGTCTAGATTGTATTTTTTTACTCATCTTTTTTCCCAAGCGTTTTACCTTTTTCCCATCTTTTACGGGGCGCCTTGTGTCGACCCATCAGCGTTCCTGTTCTGTAACCCTGTACACCGTTTGTTTGTCTAAACTTGAACGGGTTTGTGCTGAAAACAAAGTTTCGTTGTACTTGTGCAATGACAATAAAAACCTATCTGATCTGATCTGAATGCCAACCCTTGATGCTGAGTGCCAAGCAGGGAGGTAATGGGTCCCATTTTTTTTTTTTATAGTCTTTGGTATGACTCGGCCGGGGTTTGAACTCACAACCTACCGATCTCAGGTCGGACACTCTAACCACTAGGCCACTGAGTAGGTTAATTAATTAGGTTTTTATGATTTTGTCCCAATAAAATAAATCAATCAAGATGTGACTAAAGTGTGGACTTGCAGCTTGATTTCAAGAGGTTTTACAGCGTCTTCTCCCCGTCATCTTTGGTGTAGCGGTGTAGCGTGCAAGGACGGGAGTGGAAGAAGTGTCAAAAGATGGCGCTAACTCTTTTAATGACATTCAGACTTTACTTCAATCAATAACGGAAGAGCATCTCCTCCTCCGTGGCTCACTAGTGCAACAACAACGCCAGAAATGTGTCCCGAGAAAAAACGTCCGACCGGAACTCTCTAATAACTAAAGTTCCTTGGGTGAATAATATAAACTCACTACACCGGTATGTTTTTAGCGCTTCCATAGCGAGAAATAAGTAAGAACTGTACATTACTTTATATTAGAAATGACAACAGCAGAAGTTGAATGTCTCATAACAAGAAGATAGAGGAAAAGAAGAAGCTTATCGACTACGGCATTTTCACGGACTACAGTGGCGGACCTGCGCATATTTTCAGGACTTATGCAGATCCCAAATACACATCAGCAGGCACCAGAAGGTAAAAAAAAGTTGGTTTTGCATAATATTGTGAAACAAAACGCCAGATGATATTATGCGATTTTGCGGCCCTCATACACACACCATAGTAACACTTGTATCTCTGACTACGGTAGCCGTAATGGACCGACGATCCATCAAGTGGTGTGGCTTCAAAGCCGCGCTAAAACATTTTGACATATTTTTGAGCGCCGTGTGTAATGTTCTTTATTTTCAATGGAAGATTTAAAGTTTTGGTGTTGTTTACTGGCGTCATATTGCAGTCTACACGTATCTCTTATGTGTGACTGCCATCTACTGGTCACACTTGTCATTACACCATGTACCAAATAAAATTGCTTCGAGGTCGGTAAGCACAACCAAAATTCTTCCGTACATTCGGCGCACCGGGTTATAAGGCGCACTGTCGACTTTTGAGAAAATTAAAGGATTTTAAGTGCGCCTTATAGTCCGAAAAATACGGTAAATACTGTCACTACAAGCAGCTTCTGTAATATTATTGTTACATTACCATACGGTATATCAACTAAGATAGTAAATATTGCGAAGTGCTTGAAAATGTTCACATGTTCCTCTTCCCTTAATTGCATCAGTTATTCTCATCAATGAAATATAAAATAAGGTTTATTAATCATTACGATTGATGCTTTGTTGTCATTTTAACTTAGAGATACGCCGCTCGTTCGGCCACCAATCAAAGTTGGCCGATTCCCGTGAAAAAGTGTGTGATTGGCCGACGCCCAACATCACGAAATTGCTACAAGAGGCGGCTAGCAGCTAACAGTGTATTGTGACAAATAAACTATAGTTTCTATAAGTATCAGGAAAGGGTAAACATGTTGTACACCGAGTAAGACCCAGCAGGAGCAGACAAGAAGTTGTGCTAATCGCTAAAATAGAGAATGCCAAGAGTGTGCAGAGCAGTAATCAGAGCAAAGGGTGGCTATTTTATAGAAGCATTTAAGTCCCATCTTAAAACTCATTTGTATACTCTAGCCTTTAAATAGACCCCCTTTTTAGACCAGTTGATCTGCCGTTTCTTTTCTTTTCTCCTCTGCCCCCCTGTCCGGTGGCCATGGATGAAGTGATGGCTGTCCAGAGTCGGAACCCGGGGTGGACTGCTCGTCTTTGCATCGGTTGGGGACATCTCTGCGCTGCTGACCCGTCTTCGCTCGGGATGGTCTCCTGCTGGCCCCACTATGGACTGGACTCTCACTATTATGTTAGATCCACTATGGACTGGACTCTCACTATTATGTTGGATCCACTATGGACTGGACTCTCACACTATTATGTTATATCCACTATGGACTGGACTCTCACACTATTAAGTTAGATCAACTATGGACTGGACTCTCACTATTATGTTAGATCCACTATGGACTGGACTCTCACACTATTATGTTAGATCCACTATGGACTGGACTCACACTATTATGTTAGATCCACTATGGACTGGACTCTCACTATTATGTTAGATCCACTATGGACTGGACTCTCACACTATTATGTTAAATCAACTATGGACTGGACTCTCACTATTATGTTAGATCCACTATGGACTGGACTCTCACTATTATGTTAGATCCACTATGGACTGGACTCTCACACTATTATGTTAGCTCCACTATGGACTGGACTATCACTATTATGTTAGATCCACTATGGACTGGACTCTCACTATATGTTAGATCCACTATGGACTGGACTATCACTATTATGTTAGATCCACTATGGACTGGACTCTCACACTATTATGTTAGATCCACTATGGACTGGACTCTCACTATTTTGTTAGATCCACTATGGACTGGACTCTCACACTATTATGTCAGATTCACTATGGACTGAACTCTCACTATGATGTTAGATCCACTATGGACTGGACTTTCACAATATTATGCTAGACCCACTCGACGTCCATTGCATCCGGTCTCCCCTAGGGGGGGTGGTGGTGGTGGGGGGGGGGGGGGGGGGGGTCACTCACATCTGCGGTCCTCTCCAAGGTTTCTCATAGTCATTGAGACTGGGTTGTGAGTTTTTCCTTGCCCTTATGTGGGCTCTGAACCGAGGATGTCGTTGTGGCTTGTGCAGCCCTTTGAGACACTTGTGATTTAGGGCTATATAAATAAGCATTGATTGATTGATTGATATTTTGAAGAAACTAGAATATAAAACGTGTTTTAAGTTATTTCACCTTTTTTTGGTTTGTGTTCATTCTTAGTTGTGATGCTTTCAGTGACAATCTACAATGTAAATAGTCATGAAAATAAAGAAAACGCATTTGGCCTGTCCTGCAAATGTCAGTAGCCAAAGAAGGAGGTTTTTTAACCTGTTTTATGTTTCTTTGCTTTTTCATTTATATGAAAAACTACAGAAGCAGAAAAGCCCCGTGCCAATCTTCTTTTAGTGCAACTCATTATTAGGTTTATAGGTTTTTTTTCAATTAGTAGTAAAGATTAGTCAACTATTCGAAAAATGAGTCAAAAGATTAATCGTCCTATTTTAGATCCTGTAGTCAATAGCGGTCACCATAAACAAACATGTGATTGGTGTCCGACTATCTCGCTCATGGAGGATCGTCACCGTGAAACCCTGATCGCAACACCCGTAACTTTAACCTGACGTAAACGACAAAATGAAAAGAAATGTCTAACAGTCAGCAGAGTGTATATGATGTATTCATTTCAAATGGTTCACAATAAATCAATACCAAAAACCCGCAAGAGTGTGTATGCAGTGTTCAATCATCCACATTTAAGATCCTTTCTTTTATGAGCTCATTAGGCCATTAAAGACGTTTTTGTGTCTCGAGCTATTTCATGCACAGATAGTGTCTGGCAAGCTAAATGATCTGTCACTTTTTCTTCTTCACCAGCTTTCGGCGGCCAAAGGAACTAAACTGCACATTCATAAGCTGAAGTCGGATATTGGATGCAATAAACTGTCGGACCGGTGCGAAAGTCGACCTTGTAACATTGTTTGATTGCCACAAAGAACTCGAAGGAGGAAAGACGATTTACTTGAAGTTTCCTTTCCGATCGGTTGTTTACTATCATAGATGTATAATTTAATGCACAATGGCACTTTCTGTCTTGCCTCTTGGTGAGAGTGGTCGCATTTTTCCCTGCTCCTCCTTCCCTGCTTGCTCTCTTGTGTCCTTGTCTTGTCTGAAGTTTTTTGAAGCCTCTTTTCTTGAGCTGTCCTCAAATCTAAACATCAAAATGAATTTGATCAACTGGACTCTCGACGCAATTGACACAGTCTTTTGGACAAGGAAAAGAGGTTCGGGGGAGCCTGGCTGCCCTGATGGAACCATTGCTGCGGGGTACGTGAGAGATTCCTAGAATACTTGGAGAATCATGTGCCTCTCAGTACTTACCATCGAGGACGTGGAAGACATCTACCTATTTGGAGCTGTGATCGCAGGGCATTTGCTGATTGGGCTGGGCATTGCTCTGGTGTATCGTCAAATTCGGAAGACGATGGCAGCCACTCAAGGGGCCAACAGGCTGTTCAACGCAATGGAAGGATTGGGTCGTGCGGTGGGATCACAGACGGGAGCGATTGCTGATTTGAATCGCAAAATGGATACCATCTTGATGAAGTTCGCAGAGAAAGAATAAATTGGAATTGTCGAAGCCAGCACACAAGAGCAGGAATGTCATTGTTTTGACTGCTCGAAGAAAAACAACATCTTAATCTACGATTTGACTCCCTCGAATGGCCTTGAGGAACAGGCTGTTTGAAAACTCCCCTGATGACTCCTCAAAGATGGACGCTTTTGACCTTCCCTTTTTTTCAAAAAGCACCTGGGTCGAACTCTTGAACTCTTGAACTCTTGAGATCGGCCTCAGTCCATAAAGACAATTTCAACATCTCACCCAAGTTAATTGGGCATGCATGCACGCACACGCCCCTCCCCAAATCAACGCCTTCACCACTGCTTAATTCCTCCGGGGTTGTGGGGGCTGAGTAGCGCTTTAATAGCGGCAGCCGGCCTCCAGGGTCCTAAATCTCCCCTCCTTTGTTGCGAGTTGTTGTGATTACATGTACCATGTTTATGTGTGCCATGCTATGTGAGGTTTTTTCCTCGGACTGAGTCTGGACCACTCCTGAGGGTCCAGCCTCAGACTGATATTTTTTTTACTCTTCCCCCTTTCCCAATGTCACCTTTTCCCCACCTTTTTAAGGAGCGCCGTAAGTGGCTGATCCGTTGGCGGTCCCGTCTTGTCCCCCTGAAACGTATGTCTGCTCTTAGCGGGATTGTGCCGGAAATGTAATTTCAGTTCTTATGTGTCTTGTACATGTTAAGAATGGACAAATAAAGCTGCTGTCTGTCTGTACCATATTTGACTTTGCAATGAAGCTAATATGATACATACCGTATTTTTCCGACTATAAGGCGCACTTAAAATCCTTTCATTTTCTCAAAACTCAACAGTGCCCCTTATGTGCGCCTAATGTACGGAATAATTCTGGTCGTGCTTACCGACCTCAAAGCTATTTTATTTGGTACATGGTGAAATGATAAGTGCATACTTGCCAACCTTGAGACCTCCAATATCGGGAGGTGGGGGGTAGGGGGGGGGGCCTTGATCGGGGGTTGGGGGTGGGAGGGGTGGTTTGGGGCGTGGTTGGGGGCGTGGTTATTTACAGCTAGAATTCACCAACTCGAGTATTTCATATATATTTTATATATATATATATATATATATATATATATATATATATATATATATATATATATATATATATATATATATATATATATATATATATATATATATATATATATATATTTATTTATTTATTTTATTTACATAGGAAAAAAAAAAAATACTTGCATTTCAGTGTTCCGTTGGCTATCCATTAGATGGCAGTATTGTCCTGTTTAACTTCTCCGTTCATTGGGCAGGCAAGCGGTTTATATTGTGGGAAAGCGGACGTGAGAACAGGCTGTCCCCACTCAGTCTCAGGTCCGCATTGAGCTGGAGGGGGCGTGGCCTCCAGCTCCGGCTGAATACCGGGAGTTTGTCGGGAGAAAATCTCTGCCGGGAGGTTGTCGGGAGAGGCGCTGAATACCGGGATTCTCCCGCTAAAAACGGGAGGGTTGGCAAGTATGGATAAGTGTGACCAGTAGATGGCAGTCACACATAAGAGATACGTGTAGACTGCAATATGACTCAGGTAAACTACACCAAGATTCTATATGTTCCATTGAAAATATAGAACATTACACACGGCGCTCAAAAATCTTTTAATGTCACGGCCAGGGCGAATTCCAATGCGCCCACGGCCGCGTCACGCCCACATGCCGGCAAGGCTGTGGGCGATCAGCAATCAGCGCACCTGGACCTGATGAGAGGGAGCTTTATAAAGGACCAGCGGACCCAAGAATCCAGGTGGGAACTTAGTTTCTGAATGGTGTACCGTAAGCCGAAGCTTTATGCTCTCTCTCTGCGTTTTTTTCCCTCCGTGTTTCTGACGTCCGTGTTGCTCTCCCGCAGTGCCTTCCCGAGTCTTCCCCTTCAAGATCTCCCGTTGTTTCCCCTGCCTTCCTCGATCCCCGACCCTCGCCTGGACACAGACCTAGTCTCTTCTCTCCTGCCCTGGATCATCTGCCTGCCCCTCGGACTGCCTTGTTCCTTCGCTCTCGACAACACTAGTTTTTTTTTCTTTCTTGTAGCTCTGAATTTGATTGATTGATTGATTGATTGATTGATTGATTGATTGATTGATTGATTGATTGATTGATTGATTGATTGATTGATTGATTGATTGAGAAGTTTATTGACATCTTAAAGAATCGAATCCACGTAATGCTTTAAAAAGGCAAATGGATAGCACTAAAAGCCAAAAAGGCTTGTTTCCATTGTGGTCCATAAATATTTGGTTTGCAAAGGTCAAAGTAGAATTAGCACATTTTGGAACTGTAAGCAGTCTTAAAATGAAACCTGTTTACTGAAGGAAGCAAGCAAGGTTCAGCGAGCAATCAAACACGGCGACAACAAAAGGGTAGGAATAAAGCGCCGCATTGAAAACGGACAAAATACAGATGGTTTTGAAATGACATCAAATGCAAGATGCAAACAAGACACGGTTGGTTAAAGGGAACTGTTAGAATAAATGTATCTAAGTTATCACAAAAACTTTGTGTTGAAATGAGTTCCCGGCGAGAAGACCAAAAGCTGTCTTTGAACCTACCAGGAAGAAGGCTTGTAAAATTCCACTGTGTAGGGGGGGAAGCAACATGAAGGTATTCTGGTTCTTTCATGTATTGTAATCAACAGAAATATATTGTCGTGACCCAAGAACTACAACGCGGAGCGGAAGCAGGGCCTGACTCCCCTCCAGGCACCGCTTTTTTTAACTCTTTTACGAACCTCTTTTTGAACTCTTTTTTGAACAAACCTTTTCTTTTGAACTGTTTTGTAATCAAAGGCGATGGCTGTTTGCGACCCCCGTCCCTTTCGAAGCAGCTGTTGCCATGTGGTCAGGGAAGGTCCAAATAAAAGAAGGAGGCGTGCAATGTTTTGGCAGAGCGTAATGCCACTGTAATGCTAGGATCAAACCAACGGCGCTTTGACGGCGCTTTAAAGCGGCATGCAAAGCGGCATGCAAAGCGGCATGCAAAGCGGCATGCAAAGCGGCATGCAAAGCGGCATGCAAAGCGGCATGCAAAGCGGCGTTAAAGCGTAACAAAGCCTGATTAAAGCGTGAGGGTCCTAATGGATCGTGGGAAAGCTTCTAGTGAAGCGGGACATGCGGCATGTTCGCCAAAATTTTTTAAACGGTTTAAAAAAATTCTGCGCTCTGTCAAGAATGGAATAAAGCGGCGAGAGCGTATCAAAGCCTGACAAAGCGTGACAAAGCTCAGCAAAACTTGACTAAAAGCGTAGGAAAGCTTAACAGATCTTGGTTCAAAGCGCGGACCCCAGTCTACAACTACAAATAGGAAGTGACTGTGATATTGACTAGTGACATTGAAACTTTATGTAAAACCAACACAGGATTACAAATCCATTCTCTTTTGCATCATTGCCTTTTTTATACGATGATCATTGTTTCTGTACTTCTGTTGTTTGCTGTTTGATGTTGCAGTTTGACATTACTGTCTATAATTTTTCTGTATGAAAATGTTAATAATAAAGAGAATATGTTACGTTTTATAAAAGAAATGCCTTTTATTATTTTCAACTAGCATAAGAAATGATAGATATTTATTAAGATGCCATAAATAAAAGAAATGACGATATAAAACATAATATAACGGAAAAAAAAGAGAAATTGAAAAAAATAAATGAATATAAAAAATGTGTGGATAATTGCCTTTTATTATTTTCAACTAGCATAAGAAATGAAAGATAAATATTTATTAAGATGACAAAAATAAAAGAAATGACGATATAAAACATAATATAACGGGGAAAAAAAGAGAAATTGAAAAAATAAATGAATATAAAAAATGTGTGGATAATTGCCTTTTATTATTTTCATCTAGCATAAGAAAAGAAAGATAGATATTTATTAAGATGACAAAAATAAAAGAAATGAAGATATAAAACATAATATAACGGAAAAAAAGAGAAATTGAAAAAATAAATGAATATAAAAAATGTGTGGGTAATTGCCTTTTATTATTTTCAACTAGCATAATAAATGAAAGATAGATATTTATTAAGATGACAAAAATAAAATAAATGAAGATATAAAACATAATATAACGGAAAAAAAAGAGAAATTGAAAAAATAAATGAATATAAAAAATGGGTGGAAAACAGTATACTGAGTTTTTCACATTTTTTTCTTATTTTTGTTGTAACAATGCACAACAGAGCTTGATAATCGTGTCAGAGCCTGATTTAAAGCGTCAGGATCGCATCAAAGCGTAATAAAGTTCAATAAAGCGTAATAAAATGTATCAAAGCGTGATTTAAAGCGTATCAAAGCGGGATCAAAGCGTGAGGAACGGTAACAAAGCGGCAACTAATTCGTATCAGAGCGTATCAGAGCGTATCAGAGCGTATCAAAGCATAACATTACTTCAGAGATCGGGATATTCGTGGAAAAATTGACAAAAATGACGGCGCTTTGCTCGCCGCTTTAAAGCGCGGCAAGCGCCGTTGGTGTGAACCAGGCATAAAAGGGTACAGATGTGCACGTTTCTCCTCACTGAGCCAAATTGAATTCTGTCTCTGTCTAATTCTTTGCTTCTTGTCTTGTTTAATAGATGTCATCGGTGTCCGAACCTGACAGGAACAAAACACAAACAGTTAATTCTGCCTTTTCGAAGGGAGCACAAAACTTCACAGTGAACAAAAATGACGAGGGGGGAGATGCTGAAAAGTGAGCCGTGTTTCCTGATATTTCCACATGCAATATATTTGAACGCCTATCCACCAATTGATGGAGGACGACCGTGTTTTTGTGCACCTTTGCTTGTCAACTAATACGAACTGGTGCGGGGGATGTTTATCAGCTTTGTGTCTCGCGAGGCTCTATCGATCAGAGACAAGTGACGTGAGAGAAACACGGAGCGAGGCGAGTCCAGAGGGAGGACAGGATGGACAAAAAAGAAGAAAAAAACCAAAACAAATCACCTTGTCATATATGTGACCCGCAGCTGATGGATAGCTGGCCCCGTGAGATGCAGACTGAGACTGTCTGGCTGGCTGAGCAGTACACCGGAGCTTCCTGCTGGCTGCCATGGAGACATAGTCCCTCAACTCAAGTGTGAGTGGCAGACAGTGGGGAAAATAACAAGGTGTGGCTCCCACTGCGTAAGTAGAGTGATGACAAAACACCTGACCTTTGAATTACTAACTTATCACGGGTCATACACTCCTTATTCTTATATTCTAACCTTCAAAACAAACATGGACCACTAAAATAAAAATAGGGATATTTCTTTACTCTGAGGGGAATTCATTATGCAACATTCAAACCAGGGGTGTCCAGACTTCCCCCAGCAGGGCCACATAACTGATGGTGGGTTTGTCCTATCTTGCTGATTGTATTGTACTATATGTCCCGGCAAGAAATCTGCGTTCCAAGAACTCCGGCTTATTAGTGATTCCCAGAGCCCAAAAAAAGTCTGCGGGCTGTAGAGCGTTTTCTATTGGGGCTCCAAAACTCTGGAATGTACTGTTAGAGATGCTACCTCAGTAGAAGCATTTAAGTCCCATCTTAAAACTCATTTGTATACTCTAGCTTTTAAATAGACCCCCTTTTTAGACCAGTTGATCTGCCGTTTCTTTTCTGCTCTGCCACAGATTCAGGGCACAGATCCGGTGACCACAGATGCTGCGCTAGCTGTTCAAAGTTCAAAGACCTGTCTCCACTCAAGATGATCTCCTGCTGGCCCCACTTTGGACTGGACTCTCAGTATTATGTTAGATCCACTATGGAATGGACTCTCACTATTATGTTAGATCCACTATGGACTGGACTCTCACTATTATGTTAGATCCACTATGGACTGGACTCTTACAATATGATGCTAGAGCCACTATGGACTGGACTCTCACTATTATGTTAGATCCACTATGGACTGGACTCTCACAATATTATGCTAGATCCACTATAGACTGCACTCTCACTATTATTTTAGATCCACTATGGACTGGACTCTCACTATTATGTTAGATCCACTATGGACTGGACTCTCACTATTATGTTGGATACACTATGGACTGGACTCTCACAATATTATGCTAGATCCACTATGGACTGCACTCTCACTATTATGTTAGATCCACTATGGACTGGACTCTCACAATATTATGTTAGATCCACTATAGACTGCACTCTCACTATTATGTTAGATCCACTATGGACTGGACTCTCACTATTATGTTAGATCCACCATGGACTGGACTCTCACTATTATGTTAGATCCACTATGGACTGGGCTCTCACACTATTATGTTGAATCCACTATGGACTGGACTCTCACTATTATGTTAGATCCACTATGGACTGGACTCTCACACTATTATGTTGAATCCACTATGGACTGGACTCTCACTATTATTTTAGATCCACCATGGACTGGACTCTCACTATTATGTTAGATCCACTATGGACTGGACTCTCACACTATTATGTTGAATCCACTATGGACTGGACTCTCACTATTATGTTAGATCCACTATGGACTGCACTCTCACTATTATGTTAGATCCACTATGGACTGGACTCTCACAATATTATGTTAGATCCACAGTGGACTGGACTCTCACACTATTATGTTAGATCCACTATGGACTGGACTCTCACTATTATGTTAGATCCACAGTGGACTGGACTCTCACACTATTATGTTAGATCCACTATGGACTGGACTCTCACAATATTATGTTAGATCCACTATGGACTGGACTCTCACAATATTATGCTAGATCCACTCGACGTCCATTGCACCGGTCGCCCGGGGGGAGGGGGGGGGGGGGGTCCCCACATCTGCGGTCCCCTCCAAGGTTTCTCATTGTCATCCCA
>NC_084734.1:2764824-2803297 GCF_033978785.1 Entelurus aequoreus
GCTCCCTCTTCTCCCAGCTTGCTCTCTTTGTTTTTGTCTTGTCTGAACTTTTTTGAAGCCTCTTTCTTTGTGCTGTCCTCCAAATCTAAATATCAGACATGGAAATGATCAGCTGGACTCTCGACTCAATTGACAAAATCTTTTCGACAAGGAAAAGAGGTTCGGGGGGAACCTGGCTGCCCTGATGGAACCATTGCTGCGGGGTACGTGAGAGATTCCTGGGATAAATGGAGAATCATGTGCCTCTCAGTCCTTTCATCGAGGACGTGGAAGACATCTACCTATTTGGAACCGTGATCGCGGGGCACCTGCTGATTGAGCTAGGCATTGCTCTGGTGTATCGTCAAATTCGTAAGACAATGGCAGCCACTCAAGGAGCCCGAAGGCTGTTCGTCGCAATGGATGGTTTGGGCAGGACTGGACTCTCACATTATCATGTTAGATCCACTATTGACTGGACTCCCACTATTATGTTAGATCCACTATGGACTGGACTCTCACTATTATGTTAGATCCACTATGGACTGGACTCTCACTATTATGTTAGATCCACTATGGACTGGACTCTCACACTATTATGTTAGATCCACTATGGACTGGACTCTCACACTATTATGTTAGATCCACTATGGACTGGACTCTTACATTATTATGTTAGATCCACTATGGACTGGACTCTCACATTATTATGTTAGATCCACTATGGACTGGACTCTCACACTATTATGTTAGATCCACTATGGACTGGACTCTCACTATTATGTTAGATTCACTATGGACTGGACTCTCACTATTATGTTAGATCCACTATGGACTGGACTCTCACTATTATGTTAGATCCACTATGGACTGGACTCTCACACTATTATGTTAGACCCACTATGGACTGGACTCTCACACTATTATGTTAGATCCACTATGTTAGATCCACTATGGACTGGACTCTCACACTATTATGTTAGATCCATTATGGACTGGACTCTCACAATATTATGTTAGATCTATTATGGACTGGACTCTCACAATTTTATGCTAGACCCACTATGGACTGGACTCTCACACTATTATGTTAGATTCACTATGGACTGGACTCTCACTATTATGTTAGATCCACTATGGACTGGACTCTCACACTATTATGTTAGATTCACTATGGACTGGACTCTCACTGTTATGTTAGATCCACTATGGACTGGACTTTCACACTCTTATGTTGGATCCACTATGGACTGGACTCTCACACTATTATGTTAGACCCACTATGGACTGGACTCTCACAATATTATGTTAGATCCACTATGGACTGACTCTCACACTATTATGTTAGACCCACTATGGACTGGACTCTCACGCTATTATGTTAGACCCACTATGGACTGGACTCTCACATTATTATGTTAGATCCACTATGGACTGGACTCCCACATTATCATGTTAGATCCACTATGGACTGGACTCCCACTATTATGTTAGATCCACTATGGACTGGACTCTCACTATTATGTTAGATCCACTATGGACTGGACTCTCACACTATTATGTTAGATCCACTATGGACTGGACTCTCACACTATTATGTTAGATCCACTATGGACTGGACTCTCACAATATTATGCTAGATCCACTATGGACTGGACTCTCACATTATTATGTTAGATTCACTATGGACTGGACTCTCACATTATTATGTTAGATCCACTATGGACTGGACTCCCACATTATCATGTTAGATCCACTATGGACTGGACTCCCACTATTATGTTAGATCCACTATGGACTGGACTCTCACTATTATGTTAGATCCACTATGGACTGGACTCTCACACTATTATGTTAGATCCACTATGGACTGGACTCTCACACTATTATGCTAGATCCACTATGGACTGGACTCTCACATTATTATGTTAGATCCACTATGGACTGGACTCTCACAATATTATGCTAGATCCACTCGACGTCCATTGCACCGGTCGGGGGGTCCCCACATCTGCGGTCCCCTCCAAGGTTTCTCATCGTCCCATTGGGTTGAGTTTTTCCTTGCCCTGATGTGGGATCTGAGCCGAGGATGTCATTGTGGCTTGTGCAGCCCTTTGAGACACTCGTGATTTAGGGCTATATAAGTAAACATTGATTTATTGATTGATTGATAAATAAAGGGGATTGGATTGGATTGAAACTAGTCGTCCACAGATCAATATGCTTGAAATTTAGCAATACAACTCAATCCATCGATCAATCGTTACACCCCTGGACGTTTGAGTGCCTTTTCTCTCAATAGTGGAGCAAAACCCGTGAGTAGGATGATCATGAACTGGCTCCAGGGCACACCGCTGTTACAACACCATTAAAAACTCAGTTCAGCATAATAGGGGACCTTTAAGTGGAGTCTGCCTACATAGAACTTGGGCTTGTTTTGGCAGGAATCCATCCTCACCTGCTGCTTGATTGTGGGTTCTGCTGCCTTCATTTCTTTTATTACGTAAGGGAAAGAAAATGCTCTGTTGGACCACAGACTTTAGCCTTTGAAGATTATTTATTTGATTTGCCTTTTACATGAGTTACTTCTGTAGTATTTTAGGACCAGTAGCTGTAGGGATGATGATTAAAAAATGGTTCTTGTTCACAATTGGTTCCCAGTGTATCAACTCCTTGGAATCGCTTGCCATTAATTCAAACGGTTCTCTTATGGATCTTTCCGGGTGGGGGTGACGTCATTACGCAACACGCGTCAGATCGCTCCTATCTAGGACTGGGCGATGTGGCATTTTATGATTATCTCGATATTTTCAGGCCATGTCACGATACACGATATACTGTCTATCTCGATATTTTTTGGGCCATGTCACAATACACGATATATATCTCGATATTTATGGGCCATGTCACGATACACGATATATATCTCGATATTTTTGGGCCATGTCACAATACACGATATATATCTCGATATTTTTGGGCCATGCCGCGATACAAGATATATATCTCGATATGTTTAGGCCATGTCACGATACACGATATATATATCTTGATATTTTTGGACCATGTCACAATACACGATATATATCTCAATATTTTTGGGCCATGTCGCGATACACAATATATATATCTCGATATTTTTGGGCCATATCACGATACAAGATATATATATCTCAATATTTTTGGGCCATGTCACGATACACGATATATATCTCGATATTTTGGGGCCATGTCACGATACACGATATATGTCTCGATATTTTTAGGCCATGTCACGATACACGATATATGTCTCGATATTTTTGGGCCATGTCACGATACACGATATATATCTCGATATTTTTGGGCCATGCCGCGATACACGATATATATCTCGATATTGTTAGGCCATATCACGATACACGATATATATAGCTCAATATTTTTGGGCCATGTCACGATACACGATATATATCCCGATATTTTCGGCCATGTCACGATACACGATATATATATATCGATATTTTTGGGCCATGTCGCGATACACGATATATATCTCGATATTTTTGGCCCATGTCACGATACACGATATATATCTCGATATTTTTGGGCCATGTCACAATACACGATATATATATCTCGATATTTTTGGGCCATGTCACAATACACGATATATATCTCGATATTTTTGGGCCATGTCGCGATACACAATATATATATCTCGATATTTTGGGGCCATATCACGATACAATATATATATATCTCAATATTTTTGGGCCATGTCACGATACACGATATATATCTCAATATTTTTGGGCCATGTCGCGATACACGATATATATCTCGATATTTTTGGGCCATGTCACGATACACGATATATATCTCGATATTTTTGGGCCATGTCGCGATACACGATATATATATAGATATTTTTGGGCCATGTCGCGATACACGATATATACCTCGATATTTTGGGCCATGTCACGATACAGGATATATATCTCGATATTTTTGGGCCATGTCCCGATACACGATATATATCTCAATATTTTTGGGCCATGTCACGATACACGATATATATCTTGATATTTTTGGGCCATGTCACGATACACGATATATACCTCGATATTTTGGGCCATGTCACGATACAGGATATATATCTCGATATTTTTGGGCCATGTCCCGATACACGATATATATCTCAATATTTTTGGGCCATGTCACGATACACGATATATATCTTGATATTTTTGGGCCATATCCCGATACACAAATATATGTACTGCTTGAAATTGCATGACTATTAAACTTTAATAGTATCCATTACTGCAACAAATATTACAGTATATTATCATACTTTCCAAAAAAAATGTTGTCTAAATTAAAAATAAATACTTACATATCTGCTTGACGTATGATTTTACAGCAAACTACCCATCACATTAAAAAAAAAGTATAATACATTTGAAGGTGTTGTTTACAGCATATTACTGTAAATTGAAAAAAACTAAAACATTTTTGCGTTAAAGTTCTGGTCAAGATTGTACCTCCTCTTACTCAATTTGAGCCAGGAAAAACCCTAAAATATTGAACGTTCCAAGTGGTTTACACACTGCAAAAACTGAAATCTAAGTAAGATGAAATATCTCAAATAAGGGTGATATTTGCTTATTTTCTGTCCGAGAAGATAATTCTTCTCACTAAGCAGATTTTATGTTTCAGTGTTTTACTTGTTTTAAGAGTTTTGGTCCTAAATGATCTCAGTAAGATATTACAGCTTGTTGCTGAGATTTGATGACCTATATTGAGTAAAACATGCTTGAAACTAGAATATCAACTGTTGTGTCATCAACACTCACAAGTATAAAACTACTTTTTTAAATTAATAATTTCTTACTTCAAGCATGAAAAAAAAAAACATGATGCCGAGCGCATATCATTATGTCAAGATAATGGCACTAGCATTATCTTCATTTATTTAAGAATATTTTTCAACATATTGAGCAAAAGGGTCTCTTTTATTTTCTACCAACAAAAGTGCACTTGTTATTAGTGATAATATACTTATTTTAAGGTGTTTTGGGGTTCATTGAGATTAGTTAATTAGGGACCGAATGTCCAGAGGACCCTATTGTATTTCTAAGGTTTTATTATTATTATTATTATTATACCGCCGCCTCTTTGAGCTATAATTTGACCCCCTTTAACATGTTTCAAAACCCACCATATTTGACACACACATCAGGACTGGCGAAAATTGCGATCTAATCAAAAAACCTAGCCCCAAAACTCAAAATTGCGCTCTAGCTTCAAAACTCACCAAACTGGACACACACATCAGGACTGGCAAAAATTGCGATCTAATAAAAAAAAGCCAACCACAAAACTCAAAATTGCGCTCTAGCACCCCCTAGGAAGAAAACACAGACAAAACTGCTCCTAGGAAGAAAACACAGACAAAACTGCCTGTAACTCCCACTAGGAATGTCAGAGAGACATGAAACAAAAACCTCTATGTAAGTCTCACTTAGACCTAGATTTCATACACTGACATCCTTCAGCAAAAATCAACAGGAAGTTTGCAATTCCCCCATCAAAACAAAAGTTTTGTAAAAATAGTCACTTTTGCCTCTTTGAGCTATAATTTGACCCCCCTAACATGCTTCAAAACTCACCAAACTAGACACACACATCAGGACTGGCAAACATTGCGATCTAATAAAAAAAAGCCAACCCCAAAACTCAAAATTGCGCTCTAGCGCCCCCTAGGAAGAAAACACACACAAAACTGCTCCTAGGAAGAAAACACAGACAAAACTGCCTGTAACTTCCAGTAAGAATGTCGAAAAGACATGAAACAAAAACCTCTATGTATTCCCCCTTCAAAACAAAAGTTTTGTAAAAACCGGTCACCTTTTTTCAAACACCGCGTTTGTCGTGTCGGTTTCAAACTAGCACAGGAAAGAGATTGAACCCTTTTGATTAAAATTTGACGAAAGAGTTTTAATTACTGCTCTGGTTTGGATTTTATGTGTCGTCAAAGTCAGTCCCGTCCATCGCTGCTTGCAGTTTTAATTTTTTTTACTTGTTTTGGAAAGTCTTGACAAGCTGAATGTTATTGTTTTATTGGCAGATACTTTTGCTTAGTTCAAATAAAATACCCCTCATTTTTGCATTTTTTTTTCTTGTTTTTGAACACTGACTTTTTGAAGTGCACCTTGCGAGTCAAACGTCCAAATACCCATTCGCATTAAAAGAAAGTGATATTAACTCACTTTTCACCCGCCAGTTAAATGCAAAAATTAGTGCGAGCCGAGAGAAGAAATATTGCGTTTTAGCGACAGTGCTAATCAGAAATATGCAATCACATGCTGGGCGCAATGAAATAATTAATAGCGACATCTACTGATGATGTTTGATGAGAAATTATCGAGTTTGAGCCCATTATCGAATCCTCTTATCGAACCGATTCCTTATTGATTCTCTTATTGAATCCAGATAGGTTGTTGTATATGGGAAAAAACACAATATTTGGTGTAACAAAAGCTCACTTTTATTTTATAAGAAAAAAATAAAATAAAATAAATAAATAAATATTGACTGTTACCCCCCTAAAAAAAAAAACATATATATATATATATTGACTGTTGTTACCCAAAGTATATTAAGTGGGATTTTTCAGAAAAACAAATATATACAGTAACACAAAAACAAGCTGTCTCTGTGATCACTATAGGTGTATAAATAATAACATAGTGTTAAATTAAATCAGTCCCTTGGGCACAAAACTGAAAATAATACAGCTCTCCAATAAGTGCACTTCTGCTGCTATTGGAACATACTAACTACACACACAGGCAGACAGCTAACAAACAATCCAAGACGTCTAATAAAGTTCCAAAGCAGATTAATCCATTTAGGCTCTTTATTGTTGCTGATCTTGCTTTGTCTCTTCCTATCTTTACTTTTGTCTTGCACTGGACTGTTATTTATTTTGTTTTTTTTAAACTGAAATACACACAATGACAAATGTATAAGCTATGTGATTCAATTAACATACTGAAATGTAATACACAATATGTAAATATTAGCTTCACACAAATATACATTACTATCATCAAACAAATACGTCTGAGTGTTGAAACTATTTCGATGGTGGAAATACACGACTGGCAGCCATTTTAAGTCCTCAAAACATCCATTGAAACAGTGCACACAAATCGTTTTTCAATAAACATCTTAGTATCAAACTTAACCACGTTCCACCTTAATATGGAGTTACATAAACAAGTTCAACAGTTTACTTACAGACTTATCTTTTCCAAGGCTTGTAAGAGCTAACAAAACTTGTCTACTTCTCAATTGTCTCACGAACTTAACTGACGTTGTCAACCCGGAAGTGCCCAAACTATTGACGCGTAGTATTTTGATATCGCCACAAGGTGTCAGTAAGAGTCTACAATCAAATGGGCATAACATTGCCCGTTTGGGATTCGTTCCCAGGGATTTGAATAAAGAACCAACTCTTTTTCTTCACTATAGTGGCCTCGATAACGGGAACCGGTTCTCAAAAAGGGATTTGAGTCCATGGAATCGGTTCTTTTCTTATCGAACAACCGGGAGAATCAGTTTCGAACATCATCCCTAGCGACATCTCACGATAGAGTGCCGTGCCCTATTATTATTGACAAGTGGAAGGAGAGTGACTAGAGATTAGCAGGAGAATAATACATCAGTTTGGATGCAGCAGAAGAAGGACGAAGACAAAGTTGTAACAAAGAATTTGATGTGATTGGTTTATAAGTCAAATGGAAGAAGGGCCCGGATTTCTGAAGGTCTGTGTTTGCAAAAGGCCAAACAAGAAATGGAGCTACTTCAGCCTGAGGAGGAATGATATTTAAGTAGGTGAGGGAAGGTAATGTTCTGCTCTTAGTGTGTGTGCATGTGTGTGTGTCTTTCTGTCAGGCCCGCGGACATGAAGAAGGCTCTCAAATGCTACCCATCTATGCTCGCTGCAGGGGCCCTGACACACGCACACTACCAAGAAGGAAATGTCAGCCTGTCTGACGGTAAGATGATGTCAGCTGCAGCCTTCTTCTCCGCTCTGGGTTTTTTCTCCTGCATTGGTGTGTTTTTGCTCACGACCACTACATTTCCCAGGGCTCAGATTTTACCACGGCAACTGCGGCGACCGCCCTCGTCACTTGCCGTGATGCCCTAAAAAAAATTGACCAACATCTGTGGCAAGAACATGCCTGGAAATTTTACTTGGTAATGGACGAGGGATGTAACGGTCAATGGTATAAAATTCCCGACGGTTAGTAACACCGTCTAATTACCGAAAAACCGTAATTTATTAGAGATGTCCGATGATATCATATGCGTTAAAATGTAATATCGGAAATTATCGGTATCGGTTTTTTTATTATCGGTATCGTTTTTTTTTGTTTTGTTTTTTTTTAATTAAATCAACATAAAAAACACAAGATACACTTACAATTAGTGCACCAACCCAAAAAAACTCCCTCCCCCATTTACACTCATTCACACAAAAAGGTTGTTTCTTTCTGTTATTAATATTCTGGTTCCTACATTATATATCAATATATATCAATACAGTCTGCAAGGGATACAGTCCGTAAGCACACGTGATTGTGCGTGCTGCTGGTCCACTAATAGTACTAACCTTTAACAGTTAATTTTACTAATTTTCATTCATTACTAGTTTCTATGTAACTGTTTTTATATTGTTGTACTTTCTTTTTTATTCAAGAAAATGTTTTTAATTTATTTATCTTATTTTACAAATTTTTTTAAAAAGTACCTTATCTTCACCATACCTGGTTGTCCAAATTAGGCATAATAATGTGTTAATTCCACGGCTGCGTATATCGGTTGATATCGGTATCGGTTGATATCGGTATCAATAATTAAAGAGTTGGACAATATCGGAATATCGGATATCGGCAAAAAGCCATTATCGGACATCCCTATAATTTATTAATGCATTTTAGGCAACACGAAGTCAGGCGCATGCGCACTAGCGTCATTTGGCTTGATAATCATGGCGGACTAACTACACAGACTTTGCTCTGGAGATTTCCCCTAAACGGAGTCAAGCGCTTGGTTTAACGTCATTTTCCCTCTGCTGTGTTTGGATGGAGACAGGTGTGGACAATATTGGAGACGGACTCACTTGTCCCCAAACTAAAAGTATACAGCGAAGGAGAAAACCATTTGATGTTGCTTTTATTTTTTTTAATACAGCGTCCGTCAGCTGCTTCGACTGAGAGTTAATGAGGTGAGGAAACATGTAGCATGTGTCGTGAACGTTGTCACAATTTGTTTATAAAGTCTTTAGTTTGTTGACTGGGATGTTCACTCATCCCTTATTTGACTGCAAACTGTATCAGTGTTCAAATAACATCAATACTAGCTCAAATGTTTTGTCATCTCATCGAATTGAACGCAGGCTGTGAAGATTGTGTATTCGACGTGCGAGGTATCACTTCTCTTTATTTTTGGTGGCCAAACTGTTATACTGAACCACTAGGAGGCGTTGGAGAAGAACAAAGCTTGTTTATTAGACTTCATCTTCATTAGCCAAACTGCTTTGAGTTTTATTTTGATATCAAAAAGTAAATGCCATGTTTGTTTGTTCTTATATTACTTGAGTTTTTTTCATGTCACAAAGGTATTACTTCAAAAACCATTCACGTGACATAGCACGTTGTTATTGTGTGTAGTTAATTCCTATACGACATATTTCTACTCAAACTCTTAATAGATCTGTCCCGATACAGCATCTACACCAGGGGTCACCAACGCGGTGCCCGCGGCCACCAGGTAGCCCGTAAGGACCAGATGAGTAGCCCGCTGGCCTGTTCTAAAAATAGCTCAAATAGCAGCACTTACCAGTGAGCTGCCTCTATTTTTTAAATGTTATTTATTTACTAGCAAGCTGGTCTCGCTTTGCCCGACATTTTTAATTCTAAGAGAGACAAAACTCAAATAGAATTTGAAAATCCAAGAAAATATTTTAAAGACTTGGTCTTCACTTGTTTAAATAAATTCATTAATTATTTTACTTTGCTTCTTATAACTTTCAGAAAGACAATTTTAGAGAAAAAATACAACCTTAAAAACGATTTTAGGATTTTTAAACACATATACCTTTTTACCTTTTAAATTCCTTCCCCTTCTTTCCTGACAATTTAAATCAATGTTCAAGTAATTTTTTTTTTTTTTTAATTGTAAAGAATAATAAATACATTTTAATTTAATTCTTCATTTTAGCTTCTGTTTTTTCGACGAAGAGTATTTGTGAAATATTTCTTCAAACTTATTATGATTAAAATTAAAAAAAAATTATTCTGGCAAATCTAGAAAATCTGTAGAATCAAATTGAAATCTTATTTCAAAGTCTTTTGAATTTATTTTAAAATTTTTGTTCTGGAAAATGTAGAAGAAATAATGATTTGTCTTTGTTAGAAATATAGCTTGGTCCAATTTGTTATATATTCTAACAAAGTGTAGACTGGATTTTAACCTATTTAAAACATGTCATCAAAATTCTAAAATTAATCTTAATCAGGAAAAATTACTAATGATGTTCCATAAATTCTTTTTTTGAAGTTTTTCTCCTCTTTTTTTCGGTTGAATTTTGAATTTTAAAGAGTTAAATTGAAGATAAACTATGTTTCAAAATGTAATTGTCATTTTTTTCGTGTTTTCTCCTCTTTTAAACCGTTCAATTAAGTGTAAATATCATTAATTATTAATACTAACATAGAGTTAAAGGTAAATTGAGCAAATTGGCTATTTCTGGCAATTTATTTAAGTGTGTATCAAACTGGTAGCCCTTCGCATTAATCAGTACCCAAGAAGTAGCTCTTGGTTTCAAAAAGGTTGGTGACCCCTGATCTACATGTACATAAAAATGTACATAACTTAAAAAATAAATAAATAATAAAACAAATAGCTCCCTTTATCAAAATGTAAAAATAGAGATAAAAGTATCATGTAATGAAAAAAAGCTGAAAAGTTGATATTAATAATGAATAAAAACAGTTTTTGTATATATATATATATATATATATATATATATATATATATATATATATATATATATATATATATATATATATATAAACTGTTTTATACATGTATGTATATGTATGGATGCTTTGGAGCCCCTGCCTCGAAAGAAAATAATATTTGCCTTGGTGCCCTTACAACTTGCCTCGGTGCCCTAAAATATGAGCCCTCCTAAGGCAACACTTGCCTTGACCTTAGAATTTAAAATTTGAGGCCAGATTTTCTCTGAGCATTGTTTCTACATTTCTGTCATCTGTATTATTTTGGCCATTATTTGTCATTTTTTCTTAATGAATTGATATATTTGGGACAATTCATGGATATATAGTGCATATGGAGGGTATAATGTGTTGACGCAGTGTTAAAATGTGATTACAAAATTGTTAATATTGATATCACGATGATTAAAAACCCTAATTCTAATGTAACATATCATTCAGGAAGTAATCGTTGTTGACACACTGAGCAGCCAATCGTCTCATTGTATTGAGGTCAGTTTTGACTAATAAGATCAATTGTCCCTTCGTGTGGGCGTGGCCTGTGTCTATTGTGTCAGACAGTCGAGAGACCAGGCAGACAAAGAGCCTCTGTTGATGAAAGCTAGCGTGGCATGCAAGTAGTGGCCTTTGTGGGGGAAATACACAGAGATTGATGCACAAAGTCCACAGGCTGTAAAACCACTGGAGATGAGAGGCCCTGTGTTGCATCTGCTCAGGTCTTCTGGATTCGAGACGACCAAGAACTTCCAGATCTGGATGGCGGGCCGAGCCCGAAGCCAATGACAGATATTTGCGACCTGACACACCAGAGACTGAAAGAAACATTAAGACTAGGGATGTCCGATAATGGCTTTTTGCCGATATCCGATATTCCGATATTGTCCAACTCTTTAATTACCGATATCAACCGATACCGATATCAACCGATATATACAGTCGTGGAATTAACACATTATTATGTCTAATTTGGACAACCAGGTATGGTGAAGATAAGGTACTTTTAAAAAAAAATTATAAAATAAAATAAGATAAATAAATTAAAAACATTTTCTTGAATAAAAAAGAAAGTAAAACAATATAAAAACAGTTACATAGAAACTAGTAATTAATGAAAATGAGTAAAATTAACTGTTAAAGGTTAGTACTATTAGTGGAGCAGCAGCATGCACAATCATGTGTGCTTACGGACTGTATACCTTGCAGACTGTATTGATATATATTGATATATAATGTAGGAACCACAATATTAATAACAGAAAGAAACAACCCTTTTGTGTGAATGAGGAGGGAGGTTTTTTGGGGGTTGGTGCATTAATTGTAAGTGTATCTTGTGTTTTTTATGTTGATTTAATTTTTTTTTTTAAAAACGATACCGATAATAAAAAAAACGATACCGATAATTTCCGATATTACATTTTAACGCATTTATCGGCCGATAATATCGGACATCCCTAATTAAGACTATTTTACTCGGTATCCTGGGGGTGTTAAAAAGTCTCTATGTGTCTTAAAACCAACAGTTTGAATCTACGACTTAAAAATGTCTAAAATTATCCTAAAATCTCATTAAAAAGGTCTTGATTGATTGATTGATTAATTGAAACTTGTATTAGTAGATTGCACAGTACAGTACATATTCCGTACAATTGACCACTAAATGGTAACACCCCAATAAGTTTTTCAACGTGTTTAAGTCGGGGTCCACGTTAATCAATTCATGAATACGATTTTCTTAAAAAACTATTAACGTTACTTGTATATAAAACATATAGTCTTGTTTTTCAATATTTTGATTTTTGAGGACGCTATAACGTAACTACAAAACAAAATTAAAGTAGGCTACCTGTGCTGCCCGGTCAAACAAATGATATCGAATCATGATTACTTAGAATGAATCCACATCAATTCTGTGGATTCACCATGCACTATTTCTAAACTGTATGTCAAGTACATCAAACATAAGGCTCCGTTGTAACATGTAACGAGTGGATAACCGATTAAACCAATTGGAGGTGAGCACTATGCACCTCAAAGCCTTAGTCCAGTGGTTCTTAACCTGGGTTTGATGGAACCCTAGGGGTTCGGTGAGTTGGCCTCAAGAGTTCAGCGGAGATCAAAACACACCCGACTCATCGTGTAAATACAAACTTCTCCCTATCGGCGTAATACGGATACGGCAACAGCTGACTGATTTGCAGGTGTGTAATTTGTTGTGAGTTTATGCACTGTGTTGGTTTTGTTATTGGAACAAGGTGATGTTCATGCACGCTTCATTTTGTGCACCAGTAAAAAAAACATGATAACACTTTAGTATGGGGAACATATTCACTATTAATGAGTTGCTTATTAACATGCAAATTAGTAAGATATTGGCTCTTAACTAGTCATTATTAAGTACTTATTAATGTGTTACTCGGCATGGCCTTATTATAACCCTAACCCTCTAACCCTTACCCTAACCCTCTAACCCTGACCCTAACCCTCTAACCCTGGCCCTAACCCTCTAACCCTGACCCTAACCCTCTAACCCTGGCCCTAACCCTCTAACCCTGACACTAACCCTCTAACCCTGGCCCTAACCCATACTTGCCAACCCTCCCGATTTTCCCGGGAGACTCCCCAATTTCAGTGCCCCTCCCGTAAATCTCCCGGGGCAACCATTCTCCCGAAATTCTCCCGATTTCCACCCGGACAACAATATTGGGGGCGTGCCTTAAAGGCACTGTCTTTAGCGTACTCTACAACCTGCCGTCACGTCCGCTGTTCCTCCAAACAAACAGCGATCCCGGCCCAGTCACATAATATTTGCGGCTTTTACACACACTTAAGTGAATGCAACGCATACTTGATCAATCGCCATACAGGTCACACTGAGGGTATCAATCAATCAATCAATGTTTATTATCCTCGGTACAGAGCCCACATACGGGCAAGGAAAACTCACCCCAGTGGGACGTCAATGTGAATGACTATGAGAAACCTTGGAGAGGACCGCATATGTGGGTAACCCCCCCCCCCCTCTAGGGGAGACCGAAAGCAATGGATGTCGAGTGGGTCTGACATAATATTGTGAAAGTCCAACACATCAGCGAAAGTCCAGTCCATGGTGGGGCCAGCAGGAACCATCCCGAGCGGAGACGGGTCAGCAGTGTAGAGATGTCCCCATCTGATGGACAGGCTAGCGGTCCACCCCGGGTTGGGAGCAGAGTAGAAAAGAAAAGAAAAGAAACGGCAGATCAACTGGTCTAAAAAGGGAGTCTATTTAAAGGCTAGAGTATACAAATGACTTTTAAGATGAGACTTAAATGCTTCTACTGAGGTATCATCTCTAACTTTTACCGGGAGGGCATTCTATAGTATTGGAGCCCGAATAGAAAACGCTCTTTAGCCCGCAGACTTATTTGGGCTCTGGGAATCACTAATAAGCCGGAGTTCTTTGAACGCAGATTTCTTGCCGGGACATATGGTACAATACAATCGTCAAGATAGGCAGGAGCTTGACCGTGTAGTATTTTATACGTAAGTAGTAAAACCTTAAAGTCGCATCTTAGGTGCACAGGAAGCCAGTGCAAGGTTAACCCCTTTACTACTGTTACCCCAGGTGGCCCTTGGCAAAGGCCTAGTACCTGACTGCCCCCTAGCCAGGGATACGGTGAAGACCTCAACGGCGGAGCAGGCGGAAGACGGTAGATTTAAGAACTACCACAACGGCTGCGATGGCGGAAGAAGGCTGCGGCAGAAAAGGGTCCCCAGTCGTCTTGGACTCCATGCCACTGGACTGTGGTCTGCGAGGATCTCGCAGACCACAGTCTGATTCAGGAGACGGCCAACGCCATCGTGGGCACCTTGTCCAAGCGCCACAACAGCACCATCATGTTGGCGGTCATTGAGGTGAAGGTGGAGACGCAGGTCACGTCTAGGGTACCCGTATAAACAACTTTAACACTGTTACAAATACGCGCCACACTGTGAACCCACACCAAACAAGAATGACAAACACATTTCGGGAGAATATCCGCACCGTAACACAACATAAACACAACAGAACAAATACCCAGAACCCCTTGCAGCACTAATTCTTCCGGGATGCTAAAATATACACCCTCAACCCCGCCCACCTTAACCCCCCCCCCCCCAGTTCCCCATCTCTCGAATTCGGAGGTCTCAAGGTTGGCAAGTGTGCCCTAACCCTAACCAAATAACTCTAAATTAAGTCTTTATTACTTAGAATATGTTCCCCATACTAAAGTGTTACCAAAAACATATAACTTTGTCTTGAATTTGAAAAAAAAAAACATTTTATTTTTCACTAAAGAAGGGTTCGGTGAATGCGCATATGAAACTGGTGGGGTTCGGTACCTCCGACAAGGTTAAGAACCACTGCCTTAGGGTGAGAGATGGGGAAAGTTCAGTGGAAAGGTGAGTGATGAAAAAAGGTTGCCTCCAGGATTTGGGAGACAGAGACCGGAGGGTGAAGAGTGTTTACTTGGGTGTAAGTCAAAGTGATGGGAATAAAGTAGTCAAGAATACTGGTATAAAGATACGAGTGGAGGAAATATGTGAAAGAGATTAGATTTCCTGGAAAAGAATCAGTTTACTTTGTGTTATGACTTTGGCCCCAACACTCCTGAGTGAGTGATATTTAATTGGGACATCCAAAATGCTCAAATTAAATCTGTGAGCAAGGTGACCTTGAGACATTTGGAATTCTGCTTCAGTTCAATGATGTTGCCATTATTGTGAAGGTCTGACCGCCGTCTTATGCAGGTAATGTCTTCCCCTGACATAAAGAGATCTTGTCATCGACCTTGTCTGGGCTGTCTTTCAAAAGAGGGGACAGGACATTATTCATGCTGCAATTGTGTTTAAGACTAAAAGAGGACGCATGCTGAAGAGAAGTCATACAATTTTAATGAGGGATGTTCAACTGAAAGTTCAACTGGAACGAGCCATCGCATAGCTTCAGTGTTCCAGATTCCCTTTCATTTCCATCGGTCTTAAAACCCTTGCGTGGTGTTCGGGTCTGTGGGACCCGTTTACATTTTTTATTAAAAGAAAAATGATACAATTAATTAATTTTTCAAACTGAGACTCACTGGCTTTGGCTCATTTTCTGTGAAGAACATATATCAGAATACATATTTAATGACCACACACACCATACACCCCCCTTACACATTTCTATTACATACAAGATGTCCGGGTCCACTGGACCCGGGGCTAATAGAAATGTGGAAATTGATGTTCTGTGTACCACACTCACCCACCCACCCACCCACCCACACCATCATCGGCGGTCACTCGAACGTGTATGACGGTCCACCTGGTAGCGGTGTATCCCTTTATGGAGGATGCCTGTGGGTGACTTTGTTTTACCACCCGATCCTTGACAGAATCGGGTCAGGGTCCAGTGGCATGGAGTCCAAGACGACTGGGGACCCTTTTCTCCCGCAGCCTTCTTCCGCCATCGCAGCCGTTGTGGTAGTTCTTAAATCTACCGTCTTCCGCCTGCTCCGCCGTTGAGGTCTTCACCGTATCCCTGGCTAGGGGGCAGTCAGGTACTAGGCCTTTGCCAAGGGCCACCTGGGGTAACAGTAGTAAAGGGGTTAACCTTGCACTGGCTTCCTGTGCACCTAAGATGCGACTTTAAGGTTTTACTACTTACGTATAAAATACTACACGGTCAAGCTCCTGCCTATCTTGACGATTGTATTGTACCATATGTCCCGGCAAGAAATCTGCGTTCAAAGAACTCCGGCTTATTAGTGATTCCCAGAGCCCAAATAAGTCTGCGGGCTAAAGAGCGTTTTCTATTCGGGCTCCAATACTATAGAATGCCCTCCCGGTAAAAGTTAGAGATGATACCTCAGTAGAAGCATTTAAGTCTCATCTTAAAACTCATTTTTATACTCTAGCCTTTAAATAGACTCCCTTTTTAGACCAGTTGATCTGCCGTTTCTTTTCTTTTCTTTTCTACTCTGCTCCCAACCCGGGGTGGACCGCTAGCCTGTCCATCAGATGGGGACATCTCTACACTGCTGACCCGTCTCCGCTCGGGATGGTTCCTGCTGGCCCCACTATGGACTGGACTTTCCCTGATGTGTTGGACTTTCACAATATTATGTCAGACCCACTCGACATCCATTGCTTTCGGTCTCCCCTAGAGGGCGGGGAGGGGAGGTTACCCACATATGCGGTCCTCTCCAAGGTTTCTCATAGTCGTTCACATTGACGTCCCACTGGGGTGAGTTTTCCTTGCCCGTATGTGGGCTCTGTACCGAGGATGTCGTTGTGGCTTGTACAGCCCTTTGAGACACTTGTGATTCAGGGCTATATAAATAAACATTGATTGATTGATTGATAACCTCCTAGTGCCCCAAGACCCCATAGAGGAGCCTCCACTGCCGGATGCACTTTAACGTCATGCCCTGGACACACACACACACACACACACAGCAGGCCTAGACAGGAGGAGGACAGAGTGTACGTACAGAGAACATCAGAGGGTCAAATGTGCGAGAAAATGAGAGCAGACAGTGTTGCAACCTTGTGTGGGAACCGCAGGTGCAGAAACACAAAAAAAGAATCCTTGTGGGATGCAGAAACTGGCAGAGAAATTTTCCGTGCAACGTTCGTATTGTTGTTACTCAAATACTGAACAGATGTTTACCTTATCCCAATAAACATCTGTTCAGTATTTTAACATAAAACTGTTTGATTGTGAGGCATTAAAAGCCACAAAATGCAAGGGGTCCATCAGACCCACAAACGCCGGCTGAGTAACAACAATATTACACAAGGGTTATTAACATACTCTTGGGAAAAAAACGTAATTTCTTCATTTACTAGTTGGTCAAAAGTTCATAACAATGTGGCGCCAAGGTGCAATTTCGAACACGAGACCGGCAGAATACCTGCCAGCAGACTAATTTTTATTTCCACTTCACTTGACTGCACACATAAATTCACCACATAAGCAGCTCTCACTTTGAGTTGGAAGGCTCTCTGCAATCGGTGCGATGTTAGGGCTGCCTTGAGCGCCTATATCGATAATGCGTTGATGGAAATAGCACAATACGAGGCGCTCGGGTGTTTTATAAATGTAGATGAACTGCAGGCACATATTGAAGCTGAAGGCAATTGGCAACATTTATGGTGGCTCCAGTCGCAGACTGAAATGCGCTTTGGCAACTAACCGTGAAAATTGGTTGTGTGTGTACAGTCTCTGCAGAGACAGAATCCATGCGGAGCGTGTCCTATCACCCACATCAGCAGTTAGCCAGCACTTTGCTATTGTTTTATTTGCTATGACTACTATTAAGATTAAGTTCACACATACAGTAAGTCATGCATTATATCACTCATTAGTTTTGTCAGTGTCAGGTTCAAACATCAAACTATCTATTCCCCAAACAAGAAGAAGGAATCAGGCAGAGACAGAGTTCAATTTTGCTCATGAGGAGAGACGTATTGGGCTGTGCACTCAGTTACAGTTTCACCCTACGCTCTAAGGTACAGTCCCACGTGTTCCTCTATTTATTCGGGAGTTCCCTCGTTAACATCACTGAGGCTGTTTCTGAAGGGAGGGGTAATGCAAGCAGCCCCAGTAGACACAATACAGGATTATTCAGAATGGAAATGTGCTGTCACTCGTGATTTCGCCCTGTCTCTGTTTCGTCTGCGTTGAGGTACTCGATGTCCGTCCTCGGCTGTCAGCAGGCAGGGTCTGTAAACAAACTGCTGATACGAGACGACTCGCAGTGGAAGATTACAAGTTGTGCCTTTGCACAGATGGAAAAGTGCAACTTCAGCACAATTGATAATAACTATAGCAACGGCCTTTGAGCATAAGAGTTGTGTGATAACTTATACATAGTTATTGTAACAGTCATTTCCTCGTAGCATTTGTTAGCAGTAACGTGTATGAACTAGGGTTGTCCAAAATGTATTTCGATACTTTTCGATACTTTCCTAAATAAAGGGGACCACAAAAAATGGCATTATTGGTTTTATTTGAAGAAAAAAATCTTACGGTACATTAGACATTTGTTTCTTATTGCAATCGAATAACAATTGTGCCCTTAAATAAAATAGTGACCATACGAAACAACTTGTCTTTTAGTAGTAAGCAAACAAAGGCTCCTAATTAGTCTGCTGACATACGCAGTAACATATTGTGTCATTTATCATTCTATTATTTTGTCAAAATTATAAAGAACAATTTGTAAATATTGACTATTAATCTACTTGTTCATTTACTGTTAATATCTGCTTACTTTCCCTTTCAACATGTTTTATCTACACTTCTGTTAAAATGTAATAATCACTTATTCTTCTCTTCTTTGGTACTTTACATTAGTTTTGGATGATACCACATATTTAGGTATCGATCCGATACCAAGTAATTACAGGGTCATACATTGGTCTTAATATAAGTTCTCGTGTGTCCAGGGACGTATTTCCTGAGTTTATGAATATAATATGAATTTTTTTTTTTTAAAAGAAAAATTATTTTGTGACGATAAAAAATATTGATGTAATCATAGTAGTATCAACTCATGATGTAACCCACTTTGAGCATTTACAATTTTAATACAGTAAGGCTAAACCTTTTATCCCCCGCTGATATAAAGAGATGAGACAAATGGCCGTAGAGCTATTGGTAATACACATTTTATTGTGTTTTATTCCCAGTGACGATACGTAACTAAATATGAATTTTGCCGGAACATTTCAGTGCTTGTACAATCCTGATGAGACAGGAACAAGCATGTAGTTCCATTCTAAATAATGAAAACCGCTAATTTAAAATGACTACAAACACAGGTAATCTATTCCGCCTGAAAAGCCCTCTAATAACCTCCAACACCTTGTTTATGTACATGCTGTAAGTATGTATGAAATGTAGTAAAAGGCACATTCATGATAACAAGTAGTACTTACAGTATTTTGGTCAATTTAAGCATTACGTAACTTCTTTCCTGGGCTCCTTGATTTTACAGAGCACATAGCAACAAACTCTACGTCCGTCAACAACAACATAGCAAGCACTTTCTGTGTTTGCCACCACTAATGGCAGACTTTGGTGCGCTATCATACAACCCTATTGCTAAACGTTTCAAATAAGAATATAAAACAGTGGCTGACAACAGGCCTCAAATTTTAACTTTTTAAGGCCAAGACAAGTGTTGCCTTAAAACCACTAAAGGCTTAGTGGCCACATGCGTGGACAGCACCTTTTAGCTCTTATTTCCAAAATTGTGTACACTACTAAATTGGGGTCTTATGGCCGCTTACGTGGACACTTATACTGCCATCTGGTGGTGTCAGAAGAGTATAACATACAATGAAATTTCGAGGAAAAAAAGTGTAAAAATAAGAATTAGCATGTCACTAAACATGAAGTACACATTTGTGTACTGATGGACTAAGTACATCATATCAAAAGATGATTCTTAGTTTTTATTCTAATTAGGGGCCGATAAGCCCAAATAGCAAAGAGAAATTAAAAAAAAGCATGTAAACAAACAGCTTGGGCCTATGAGGGCTCATATTTTAGGGCACCAAGACAAACATTATTTTTCTTTCGAGGCAGGGGCTCCAAAGCATGTATATATATATATATATATATATATATATATATATATATATATATATATATATATATATATATATATATATATATATATATATATATATATATATATATATATATATATATATATATATATATATATATATATATGTATGTGTGGGAAAAAAATCACAAGACTATTTCATCTCTACAAGCCTGTTTCATGAGGGGTTTCCTCAATCATCAGTAGATTTTTTTTACATATTACGCTCTACCACGGTATCAAACACTATTTTTTTTGGATAATCTAATTAAGACATATATATATATATATATATATATATATATATATATATATATATATATATATATATATATATATATATATATATATATATATATATATATATATATATATATATATATATATATATATATATATATATATATATATGTATATATATATACACACACATACAAGTATATAATATACAAATAATCAAATGTCAATAAATGGAAATAGACTGCTAGTGTATGACCTAACTTGTAGTAAACATTATTAAAGTTGTGTATAAACGAATATATAAAACGCCATGCAATTTTCATTCCATTATTGTTTACATCAACGTTTACAAAAACGTAAACAAATCCATGTGTGTTACACGCGTGGAGAATCCATACGAGTGGGACCGCTATGGACGGCTAGAAGACGGAACGGCACTTTTACTTCCTGCGGTGAGCAAAGTCATCCAAAAGATGGCTCCGTAGTACAAACAACAACGCACCTTTTCAGTGTCTTTGCTTGTTTTGTATTTTTTTTAAAGAATTTGCATTATGGATGTAAGCGACGAAAAAAACATAAATTAGCCGCACCATTTTATAAATCGCAGGGTTCAAAGCGTTCGGAAAAAAGTAGAAGCTTGTATTCCGGAATTAACAGTAATAACAATAACTAGGACTGCAGCTATTGATCATTTTATTAGTCGACAAATCTGCAGATTAGTTTCTTTGATTTCATCGAGTAACACATTATACGTTAATGCGAATTTTAGGGAAAACTTAAAATAAATAAAGCAATGTTTTGCCATAACCTCCATTATTTTTTGTAATGGGAATTGCACTTCTAACATCAGTGCATTAATAGAAATTAAATGATAAAAACTCCACTGCTTATCAACGCACTCAACACGGCCTGTATATTATTAACGTTTATTAGTTGCACTTATACTTATACGATTAATCGAAGCAACAAGATGTAAGTCAATCATTTTTTTCCGTTTGAATGAATGGATTAATCCATGCAGCCCTAACAACAACAGAAGGACAAAAGTAAACAATCAAGCATAGACAATTTTTCCATAATGAAGTAAAAAAATCCTACTGGAAAATATGTTTTATCACCTAAAAGGCTGAGAAAAAAAACACAGTGAAAGTGTTGCTTTTGTCAGTGGGGAACTTTGGTCACCTGCTATGGCGTAAAAACACCTCGAAACCACAAAAAAACACTTGACTTTGTTTATATTATGTGCATCTATTTGGAGTGAGCAGCACATTTTAGTAGAGTCATTCCCTATGTTTGGTTGGGTTACAAAGAACCAGGGTTGTACGGTATACCGGTACTAATAAAGTATCGCGGTACCAATCAATTGGAATCGGTACTATACCACCTTTGAAAAATACCGGTACCGGCGGTGACTACAGAGCCGAGGCGCATGATGTTGAGTGTGTCAAAAGGCACACACAAGAAATCTGCGTTCAAAGAACTCCGGTTTATTAGTGATTGCCAGAGACAAAAAAAAGTCTGCGGGCTATAGAGCGTTTTCTTTTCGGGCTCCAGTACTATGGAATGCCCTCCCGGTAACAGTTAGAGATGCTACCTCAGTAGAAGCATTTAAGTCCCATCTTAAAACTCATTTGTATACTCTAGCCTTTAAATAGACCCCCTTTTTAGACCAGTTGATCTGCCGTTTCTTTTCTTCTCTCCTCTGCTCCCCTCTTTCTTGGAGGGTGGGTTGCACAGGTCCGGTGGCCATGGATGAAGTGCTTGCTGTCCAGAGTCGGGACCCCGGGTGGACCGCTAGCCTGTGCATCGGTTGGGGACATCTCTGAGCTGCTGACCCGTCTCCGCTCGGGACGGTTTCCTGCTGGCCCCACTATGGACTGGACTCTCGCTGATGTGTTGGATCCACTGTGGACTGGACTTTCACAATATTATGTCAGACCCACTCGACATCCATTGCTTTCAGTCTCCCCTACAGGGGGGGGGGGGTTACCAGGAGGCGTGTGGGTCGGATCCCAGCTGACTCTTCTCACCCTGGACACAAACTATTCTCCCCTCAGGCAGGAGACTACGGTCAATCCAGACCCACACCTCCCGCCACCTGAACAGTTTTTCCCCCTCGGCCATCAGGCATATGAACAATAACAAGATCTGATAGTTCAGTTACAGCTCATGTTATTCTATTCTGTGTTATGTGTGTTTTATGTTGCACAATTGCGCCAAGTAAAATTTCTAGTTTGTGAACCTGTTGTCAAACAATGGCAATAACAACTCTTCTGATTCTGATTCTGATTATGAGAATAAATCATCGTCTTACCTGCACATTGCCTCTGGCGTTCCTGCTACATCTTGGGAGAACGATCCGCGCAGTAAAATGCGACCCAAGCGTAACAAATGTAGTTGTTACACCTGTCCTGTTGTTCGGCTCCAGTGCAGACCGTCGTAGAGGAGCACAGGGAAGACATCTTTTAATGGCTTTTAATTTACATTTTAACCTTGTAAAATTGTTTTTTGACTGTGAGTGCTTAATGTGGTGTAAGATTTCCTGTTAAAATAAAGCCAATATTGACATTTTTCGTAGTTCCCTTTATTTGGAAAAGTATCGATATACATTTTGGTACCAGTACCGGTACTAAATTATTGGTATTGGGACAACTCTAATGACTTAGAACTGGTGCTGACCAGGGGAATCTGACTGTTTAATTAAAACAAATCATCGCGATGGCCCGGATGGGTGTTGACTCGATGTGATTTCTGCCCAGAGCTCTGAATGTCAACATGATTAAATTCACTGAAGGTGGGGATAGTGGAGTACATGGAGGTTCCACAAGGTAACGACCAAGAGGATGTCCTCAAGACGGGTGGCTCTGGCTACCCTAGTTGAGGATGCCCGGGGTTATGTGTCCGATGCCTGGCTTCGGCTGGGTGGTGGTACATCCCAACTGATCACTCACCATCTAAGTTGTCCCCTGGACCTAGGGCGGCTACGGCCAGCCTTGAATGCAGCGCGACCTGATGGGCTGTACTCCTTACTTAGGTATTTTATTTTTTATTTTTTATATTATCTCAAATACCCCCAGGACTGCCTGTAAGTACCCCCCAGAGGAACCAGGACTCACATTTGAAAACCAATGTTATAGACCATATGTCCGGTCTTGTGAAGCATCCCCCCGCACCCACACACGAGGCTTCTTTGAATTCCTAAGTGGCGTAAACATGTCTGGCTTCTAATACAGCAACACATGCTATCCATCACCTTGTCATGTCAAGTTGAAGGTCGTCCTGTTAACCAAGTGGGTGGGGTCGTCACTGTCACTGTGCCTTCCACTGGACATTGGACTGGCGGTTTGATTGATGGACACCGGTGGTCCGAGTCGCTTCCTGTCGAGTTGATGAATGACAACCGCACACGAGACACATTTGAAGAATAATGAGTATGTCTTGTCTCATATCCTTTTAGTATGCTATAAAAACAATTGTTTTGATAACATCCTTAGTGTGTGGTGCATGGGGTCCAGAGGCGGTCCTGGCTGGATTTACGCCCTTGACGAACCATCCCTTGACCCCCAAAATCCCTTCTTGACTGTAGCATATTTTTCAACCCTGGTTTTTCACCATGTTTACAACTGGCATTAGCATTAGCATTTGCAACAAGTGTGAAGTGTAATATAAAACGTTTAGCCTTCTTTGATGCAAAATCCTCGATGGCATCATCGTACAAAATCTGTTGTGCAACTGTACCATGGATGCTGATGATGGCAAGTCCAGACTCAGACTTCTTTTCTTGTTTTTCTAAGGCTGCCTCCAGTCTCTGGCTAAGGTTATACAGGATATAATTTAGACTTAGACAAACTTTAATGATCCACAAGAGGAATTGTTCCACACAGTAGCTCAGTTACAAAGGATGGAAAGGATCATGCACACAAGGGCACAAAAAGAGGGCGAAAACAAAAGGTACAAAATACACTAAAATGTACCCTAGTAGCAATATAAAATATAACATATATATAGTAATTACATATTATATATACAGTAGATAATATATACTGATATATTATATTTTATATAATATATACAATATATAACAAATCCCAATTACAATGTACAATATTACAGTATATGTATATATGTATATGCAGCATACAATAGAGAGTAGATCCAGCAGAAAATATACATTATAATCAGGTAATAGACAGATATCACCTATTGTTGTATGGCGAGTGATTATACAGCTGGATGGAGTGCGGAATGAAGGAGTTCTTGAATGGAACACTTTGGGAACGAAGCTGAAGGAGCCTGTTGGAGTATGAGCTGCGATGTCCCTCAATTGTCTGGTGGAGAGGGTGGGCAGGATTGTAGGATAGGATAGGATAGGACTTTATTGTCATTGCACAAGTACAACAAAACTATATTTTCAGCACAAACCCGTTCAAGATTAGACAAACAAACAGTGTACAGGGCTACAGAACAGGAACGCTGATGAGTCGCCAGGAGGTGCCCCATAAAAGGTGGGAAAAGGTCAAACGCTGAAGAAGAAGATGAGTAAAAAAATACAATCTAGACTGGGCTCCTAAGGGGGCCTAGTCTGGAGTGGGAAAAAACCTCCATGCCATGCACACATAAACAAGTTACATATAATCACAACAACTCGCAAAAGAGGGGTGGGGGGAGTTGGGACCCTGGAGGTCGACTGCTGCTATGAAGCGCTGCCAGCCGTCCATCACCCCAAAGGGAAATCAAGTGGTGGTGAAGGCGTGGGGTGGGGGAGGGTGTGTGTGTGTGAGTATATGCCCATTGTCTTGGGTGTGTTAGTGTAGTGTCCATAGGGCTGGGGCCGTTCTGCATGCAAGCAAAAGTTCGACTCCAGGTGTCGTTGAGGAGGGAGGGAGGTCAAAAGCGTCCATCATTGAGGAGTCCTCGGGGGATGTTTTCAGAACAGCCTGCTCCTGTTGTTGCAGCGTCAAGGCCATTCGAGGGAGTCAAATCGTAGATTAGTCCATGATGGCGAGCAGTTTGTCCAGTGTCCTCCTGTCCCTCACTGACACAAACGCTTCCAACTGCGCGCCAATAGTTTGGCCGGCCTTCCGGATCGGTTTCTCAATCCGGTTTAAGTCCCTTTTGCTGGTGCTGCTCTCCCAACAAACCACTGCAAAGTACAGGGCACTGGTTTTGTTAGCTCATGACAGCCATTTTGGATAGTTAGTGTTAGCTATTATTGAATGTGTATTCTATATCATAACAACAACCTGACTCCTGAATGTTGTTGGATGTTGACGAGACAGGGTGAGTAACCACCGTAAAAACAAAACAATCATTATATGTTACAAACCAATGTATATTACATAAATGTAGTTCATTGCAAAACATATAGGCAGTTTTAAAACAAATGTCTTAAGTCAAACCCCTAATTTGGGGACGGCGTGGCGCGGGTTGGGAGAGTGGCCGTGCCAGCAACCTGAGGGTTCCTGGTTCAATCCCCACCTTCTACCAACCTAGTCACGTCGGTTGTGTCCTTGAGCAAGACACTTCACCCTTGCTCCTGATGGGTTGTGGTTAGGGCCTTGCATGGCAGCTCCCACCACCAGTGTGTGTGGGAATGGGTGAATGTGGAAATGGTGTCAAAGCGCTTTGAGTACCTTGAAGGTAGAAAAGCGCTATACAAGTATAACCCATTTACCATTTGTAACATAAGCTATCTGGTGGTGTTCTTGTTGTATTTGTTGCTTTCAAAAATGTAACTTTGAGAAAGTTGCATACAGACCCTTTAAAGGCCTACTGAAAGCCACTACTAGCGACCACTCAGTCTGATAGTTTATATATCAATGATGAAATCTTAACATTGCAACACATGCCAATACGGCCGGGTTAACTTATAAAGTGCAATTTTAAATTTCCCGCCACACTTCCGGTTAAAAACGTTTTATTATGCTGACGTATGCGTGTGACGTCACGAGGGCAAGGGAAGTATTCGGAGCCCGTAGAAAAAGCTCTGTTTTCATTTCATAATTCCACAGTATTCTGGACATCTGTGTTGGTGAATCTTTTGCAATTTGTTTAATGAACAATGGAGGCTGCAAAGAAGAACGTTGTAGGTGGGATCGGTGTATTAGCGGCTGGCTGTAGCAACACAACAAGGACTACTTACCCTGATAGCAGACGCCTAGCCGATGCTAGCCGCCAAACCCACGGATGAAGTCCTTTGTCGCGCCGTCGATCGCTGGAACGCAGGTGAGCACGGGTGTTGATGAGCAGATGAGGGCTGGCTGGCGTAGGTGGAGCGCTAATGTTTTTATCATAGCTCTGTGAGGTCCGGTTGCTAAGTTGCTAAATTAGCCTTTGCGTCGTTAGCAACAGCATTGTTAAGCCTTACCAGGCTGAGAATTATTAACCGTGTAGTTACATGTCCATGGTTTAATAGTATTGTTGGTCTTCTGTCTATCCTTCCAGTCAGGGACTTATGTGTTTTGTTTCCATCTGCATTTGAGAACGATGCTTTCACGTTAGCTCAGTAGCTAAGTGTGTCACCGATGTATTGTCGTGGAGATAAAAGTCACTGTGAATGTCCATTTCGCGTGCTCGACTCTCATTTTCAAGAGGATATAGTATCCGAGGTGGTTTAAAATACAAATCCGTGATCCACAATAGAAAAAGGAGAGAGTGTGGAATCCAATGAGCCAGCTTGTACCTAAGTTACGGTCAGAGTGAAAAAAGATACGTCCTGCACTGCCTCTAGTTCTTCACTCTAACGTTCCTCATCCACGAATCTTTCATCCTCGCTCAAATTAATGGGGTAATCGTCGCTTTGTCGCTCCGAATCTCTCTCGCTCCATTGTAAACAAAGGAAAATTGTGAGGAATATTACCTCCTGTAACGACACGCTACTTCCGGTACAGGCAAGGCTTTTTTTATCAGCGAGCAAAAGTTGCGAACTTTATCGTCGATTTTCTCTACTAAATCCTTTCAGCAAAAATATGGCAATATCGCGAAATGATCAAGTATGACACATAGAATGGATCTGCTATTCCCGTTTAAATAAAAAAAATTCATTTCAGTAGGCCTTTAATTGATTTGTAGATTATCAACCAAGGCCTACATGAGACTTTTTGTGATTTAATACCTTAGTCCAACATTACATTGTTCTACTATGAAATTGGAATATTAAAACGTTTGCTTAGTCCAGAGTGTAGTTTATTTGACGCAAAATTCAAATGATCATAATCGGCCTTATTTGAAAACCTGTTTCAGTGTATTCCAAATAATACCCTGGATGGATTCTAGAGTTTTAATGCATTGTTTCTAATGGCATTGCACATTTTATTTCAATTTTTAATGTGCCAATGCTGCTTGTGCAGAAAACGGGTGAGCCAAGTCTTGCACATTAAACCTTGCATACATTGTCAAATGTTATCAGATTGTATCCCCGTGCGATTATACGGTACAGCATGCAATCGCATCAGGAGCAGCTTTGTACACATTCTAATGATATCGTATAATCGGCAGTATATTGAGACCACAGCGGTTTCAGTAATGGAAATACACTTACACCTCATTACATTAATGAGATAAAATCTTGGATATATTTTGTTACACCTTGTAACATGACATTTTTTTTTATTTTATTTTTTTTTTTCTCTATGCTTTTTTAACCTGTAAAGCACTTTGGTTCAATTTAAAAGTTGTTGAAAACGTGCTATATAAATAAAGTTGACTTGACTTGACTTGACTTGACTTGAAATCCCATTTTAACAGGCTTACCTTTCATGCAAATGAACATAAACCGTGGACTACAAAGGGGGCTGAATTTCCAAAAAACACAGCGTGAAGCTCAACGGTAATGTCCTCTTGGCAATAACAACATAAGGGAACCTCATTATTTGAACCATGAGATACGTTTAGAATTTGCACACACAAATTAATTGCTGCTTCACATATGATGGTTACAAGAGCTGCTTTGGTTTGGGCTTTTTTTTTTTTAATACGAAGATTCATTTGAATTCCTTTTAAGTTTACAATCCCCCCCCCCCACCCCCTCCATCCGTTCACTCATGCTCTGAATACACAAACACTCAAGAGTTTTCAAAATACTTCTGAACTTAACACACTTACAAAATGGCACAAAACCATCCTCCCCAGACCTCATCTTCATAATAACAATGCGGCAGTAAACATATTCAAATTGGAAAGCTCTGGTTTTTATGAGGTGAGAATGCCCATGTGCATGTGGGCAGGCAGGGGCCGGGTGTTGTGCATTGTACAGATAAGCAGGGTGGAGCCCATAAACTGAATGTCACTCCTCAACTCTGCTCTCCAGCCCTGATCGTTGTCATTATTCCAGACTTTTAGAGGGTAAATAATGAAATAATTAACAATTACAAAAATAATTATAGTAACACAAATCATTGTTTAATGTCCTTTAATGGAAATTATCAATATTTTTTTTACAACCCCCGTTTCCATATGAGTTGGGAAATGGTGTTAGATGTAAATATAAACGAAATACAAAGATTTGCAAATCCTTTTCAAGCCATATTCAGTTGAATATGCTACAAAGACAACATATTTGATGTTCAAACTGATAAACATTTTTTTTTTGTGCAAATAATCATTAACTTTAGAATTTGATGGCAGCAACACGTGACAAAGAAGTTGGGAAAGGTGGCAATAAATACTGATAAAGTTGAGGAATGCTCATCAAACACTTATTTGGAACATCCCACAGGTGAACAGGCAAATTGGGAACAGGTGGGTGCCATGATTGGGTATAAAAGTAGATTCCATGAAATGCTCAGTCATTCACAAACAAGGATGGGGCGAGGGTCACCACTTTGTCAACAAATGCGTGAGCAAATTGTTGAACAGTTTAAGAAAAACCTTTCTCAAGCAGCTATTGCAAGGAATTTAGGGATTTCACCATCTACGCTCCGTAATATCATCAAAGGGTTCAGAGAATGTGGAGAAATCACTGCACGTCAGCAGCTACGCCCGTGACCTTCCATCCCTCAGGCTGTACTGCATCAACAAGCGACATCAGTGTGTAAAGGATATCACCACATGGGCTCAGGAACACTTCAGAAACTCACTGTCAGTAACTACAGTTGGTCGCTACATCTGTAAGTGCAAGTTAAAACCCTACTATGCAAGGCGAAAACCGTTTATCAACAACACCCAGTGCATTCAATTGAATACGGGTTGAAAAGGATTTGCAAATCATTGTATTTTGTTTATATTTACATCCAACACAATCTCCCAACTCATATGGAAACGGGGTTTGTAAGTATACAGATGAGTAAGGATGGGATTTGATGAGATTTTTCCGTTTCCGACTCCTCTTTTGATTCTGCTTAATGATTCGGTTCCTCAACGAGTCTTATTTGGGAAAAAAGAGAAAAAAGGGTGGACTAGCATTAACTTTGTTTAATTTAGAGGCAATTATTTTGACTCGGGTGGCCAAATTTGGAGAAATAAAAGTGTCTGGGGGCCGGTACAGTATGTGTAAATAATACTGTGGAGGGGGGCGTGGTCTGCGGGCCTGCCACGGAGCGGGGTGTGTAAGGACCGGCCTCGAAGCCAGCGGCAGGTGAGTAGATTGCCCAGCTTGGGCTGGTAATCTAATCACCTGTCGCCTTTATTAGCAGCAGCCGGACCGAGACACTCGGTTGGAGTTGGAGTTGCCGGTGAGCAGACGCACGGACACGCACGAGACTACGGCGAGAGGAAGAGTGGACCGGAGAAGACTGAAAAGTCACGGAGCAAAGACTGTCGTGAGGTGCTTCCAAAGCAAGAGACTGAAAAGTTGTAGTGTGAAGTATAAGTACAATAAAAACATTGATAATTCCAGACTCCCGGGCTACAGTGAGGGTGTGTCGGCATCAGGGGGACCCACGAGAGAAAGACGTTCACAAATACATTGGAGTCTTTATTTGCAGAATAACCACTTTAGTTTTTTTTTCTTCTTGTAGCTATGAATTTTATTGATTGATTGATTGATTGATTGAGAAGTTTATTGACATCTTTAAATAATTGAATCCATTTAATGCTTTAAAAAGGCAAATGGATGGCGCAAAAAGCCAAAAGGCTTGTTTCCATTGTGGTCCATAAATACAGTTTGGTTGTTATACAGGTTACGGAACGTAAAATTAAAGTATTTTTGACAGTTTTTAAATGCATTTTTAAAGTGAGTTAGAGGTAGAATCAGGCCTGGCCCTAACCAATCTGGCGCCCTAGGCAAGATTTTATCTAATACAAATGTCCCTGAGGAATGTAAGGTGGGAGTACTGTAATTACCTAACGTTACATTATTATTTTCCATAACAATTTAGCCCCCTCCACAATATTAACCCGACGTTAAAACAGAACTAGCTATTTATTGATTAGCAATTGCCGAATCATGTAATATTAGCTTAATGCTAAAGCCAGGTTACTATCACATTCTGTAACAGACAAATAATTTCATGTAGGCTAACGTTACCTACCTGCTACCTCTGTCTTTTTCTCGTTTCTCCTCCTCTTCTTTTCTATTTTTTCTTCCTTGGGCACCTAACAGTTTTGGCCGTTTTGACATTTTGTGTTGATTTTTTGATGTGGTAAGAGTCATGATACGGGAAGGGAGGGGGCGCACCGTGCGGGGGGATGGGGGGCGCGTAATGTTGTAACAAATAATATTTCTATTAAATAGGCTTTACTTTGCATTTTAATTAAGGTGGGATTATTTTTTGTATTTAGAAATAATAGTACCAACTTTTTTTTTTTTTTTTTTTTTCTCCAACATTTGTGGCACTGGCGTGGCGCCCCCTGATGGACGGCGCCCTTAGCATTTGCCTATACGGCCTATGCCACGGGCCGGCCCTGGGTAGAATTGATAGTTCCCATTAGCTGCATTGCTAGCCACATAGAACAAGCCGACTTTTACATGTTAGAATGCAAAAAAAAATGTGTTACTTTTGTCTTATTGTGAAAGATTGGAAAAATTCCCCCAAAAAGTGCAGTTTCCCTTTTTCGCCATGACTGGACAATTTGTTAGCTTTAATGACATGTTTTCTAAACATTATGCTTTTGTAAACAGCTAAACACATAATAGACATAAACACGCTTGCCAGATTTTGTAGTATTCCAGAATTTGGATTCCCGACATAGGAGCACTTGCATTTTGAGGAGGAGCTACACCATGTTTGGATACCAGTTTCACCCAATAATAACATTGATTGATTGATTGAAACTTGTATTAGTAGATTGCACAGTACAGTACATATTTATGTACAATTGACCACTAAATGGTAACACCCCAATACGTTTTTCAACTTGTTTAAGTCGGGGTCCACGTTAATCAATTCATGTTAATGAACACAAAATGTGGATTGTTCTAATCATGCTTTGATTGTTTGTTAATGTAATCTGTGATATTTCTACCTGTAGAAATGCTTCTGATATTCTGTGAACCACATGTTGTACAAGTTAATGGTATTCATGTCGCTTCATGAACATATTGTATCCTTCTCTATTTACTATTAGAGTGTAATATTCAGCTTGCTAAATACTCTGTAATTGAGGAATACATAAAAGAAATACACTTTATTTCAATCTGCCAAAAAACAGACATTTAGGTAGATTTATCACAGATTAAATTACAAAACATCTTTGACAAAACATGATTTGTAAGACATTTTTATTTTGTTAGCGTAGTTAGACTGGACATAAAGCGTAGCACTTTTATTTTGAAGCCTGAAGTGTGTGATTGGTTTGAGAAAAGGTGTATGACTGTTCGCATTAAAAAAGAGCATATCGATTTCCTGCCTACCGTCTGTCCTTTCTACTGAGATACAGTTAAAATCTACATTTTATGTTACGTAACTGTTCACTAAAAACGGAAGTGAAGCTCCACCCACCTCTCTGAATGCAAGCGCGTGCAGCATATATGCTCCAGTGAAGACGGCTCACACCAAAAAATAGTCTTTTTTTTGTTCGAGAGAACAACTTGCCATGGCTTTGGACCTGGTATTTCCATAATGCAACTCTTTTCTTTGTCCATTTCTGCTCGCTATTTTCCCGCTTGTGGCTCATCAGTATGCAGTGAAGGCAGCCACATTTTACCACTCTATGGAATTTGCCCAAGGGTAAGAAAAGACACACGCACTAAAATGTTAGTGCCATTAAAGGAACTTATAGTTAACACGTTTTATTATCACCTTATTTTTGACAGCCCTGTTTAAAACAAAACTCCAAATTAATACATTGCTTTGATTCCTTTTGTATGGGACACACTGATGTCATCAGACTTCATTATGTTTGATACACTCATAAACATGCAGTTTATTTCATTTCAATTCAAATTAGTTTCATTCACTATCTCACATCCACATATTTAAGACTTACAAGGTAATCATTTCTTTCAACGTCATGAACTAATTGCTTCTTTTTCCTAAAAAAGGAGCTGTGCAAACTATACCATAGAGCAGTGGTCCCCAACCACCGGGCCGCGGACCGGTACGGTACCGGGCCGCGCAAGAAATTTCATTTAATTTTTTTTTTTTTTTTTTTTTTTTAATTAAATCAACATAAAAAACACAATATATACATTATATATCAATATAGATCAATACAGTCTGCAGGGATACAGTCCGTAAGCACACATGATTGTATTTCTTTATGAAGAAAAAATAAAAAAATTAAAATAAAAAAATACCCCTTTTAGTAAATGAAGAAATTATGTTTTTTTCCCAAGAGTATGTTAATAACCCTTGTGTAATATTGTTGTTACTCAGCCAGCGTTTGTGGGTCTGATGGACCCCTTGCATTTTGTGGCTTTTAATGCCTCACAATCAAACACTTTTATGTTAAAATACTGAACAGATGTTTACCTTATCCCAATAAACATCTGTTCAGTATTTTAACATAAAAGTGTTTGATTGTGAGGCTGCAAAGTAAACACAAACAGAATGCTGGACGACAGCAAAGACTTACACAGTGTGGAGCAGATGGCGTCCACAAAGTACATCCGCTCAGGACATGACAATCAACAGTGTCCCCACATAGAAGGATAACAGATGTTTACCTTATCCCAATAAACATCTGTTCAGTATTTTAACATAAAAGTGTTTGATTGTGAGGCATTAAACGCCACAAAATGCAACGGGTCCATCAGACCCACAAACGCTGGCTGAGTTACAACAATATGAACGTTGCACGGAAAATTTATCTGCCAGTTTCTGCATCCCACAGAGATTCTTCTTTTGTGTTTCTGCACCTGCGGTTCCCACACGAGGTTGCAACATTGTTTGTCAACACTGTCTGCTCTCATTTTCTCGCACATTTGACCTTCTGATGTTCTGTGTACCTACACTCTGTCCTCCTCCTGTCTAGGCCTGTGTGTGTGTGTGTGTGTGTGTGTGTGTGTGTGTGTGTGTGTGTGTGTGTGTGTGTGTGTGTGTGTGTGTGTGTGTGTGTGTGTGTGTGTGTGTGTGTGTGTGTGTGGTACACAGAACATCAATTTCCACACTTCTATTAGCCCCGGGTCCAGTGGACCCGGACATCTTATATGTAATAGAAATGTGTAGGGGGGGGTGTATAGGGATGATGTTCGAAACCGGTACCTCCCGGTTGTTCGATAAGAAAAGAACCGTTCGATAAGAAAAGAACCGATTCCATGGACTCGAATCCCTTTTTGAGACCCGGTTCCCGTTATCGAGGCCACTATAGTAAAGAAACAGAGTTGGTCCTTCATTCGAATCCCTAGGAACGAATCCCGTCCCACAGGAAATGCCCTGTGGCACGTCCCAGGAAATGACGTAGCTCAGTCATTAGGTGGCAGATACAGAAGCAGCAACAAAAATGGACCGGAAAAAACGCCTCAAGGCATGGCTTAATTTTACAAAAAAATACGACGAGGAAACGGCTATCTGCAATTATTGCCAGGCTTCGCTCTCATGTAAGGGGGGAAGTACAACAAGCAGGATGAAACATGTTTAGGCCGTACATAACCTGAAGGTTAGAGAAAGGTTTTGTGGAGTCTTTCGTGGAGGAGGCCACACTGATGGACCCCAGAAGGATGTTCCAATAGCAGCAGAAGTACACTTTTTGGAGAGCTGTATTATTTTCAGTTTCGTGCCCAAGGGACTGATTTTATTTAACACTATATTATTATTTATACACCTATAGTGATCACAGAGACAGGTTGTTATTGTGTTACTGTATATATTTGTTTTTCTGAAAAATCCCACTTAATATACTTTGGGTAACAACAGTCAATATTTATTTTTTTTATTTTATTTTTTTAGGGGGGTAACAACAGTCAATACTTATTAATTTTTTTTGTTTTTGTTTTTTTCTTATAAAATAAAAGTGAGCTTTTATTAAACCAAATATTGTGTGTTTTTTTCCATATACAACAACCTATCTGGATTCGATAAGAGAATCGATTTGGAATCGGTTCGATAAGAGGATTCGATAATGGGCTCGAACTCGATAATTTTTATCAAACATCATCCCTAGGGGTGTATGGTGTGTGGTCATTAAATATGTATTTCCGATATATGTTCTTCACAGAAAATGAGCCAAAGTCAGTGAGTCTCAGTTTGAAAAATGAATTAATTGTATCATTTTTCTTTTAATAAAAAAATGAAAACGGGTCCCACAGACCCCAACACCACACATGGAGTTAAACAAAGAAGTTAAACGTTGTACTGACATGATCCAGTTTAAGAGGTTGTTCAAATGAATAGTGCTTGCAAAGTACAAAGAAGAAGAATTATGAGAAACACTCTCGACCTTATTGAAAATAAGATATTCTTCATCTCAGTATGTTAATAATGGACTGCAGGCCTGGCCCTAACCAATCTGGCGCCCTAGGCAAGATTTTAGGTGGCGCCCCCCCCCCCCCCCCCCCCCACATCGGCAGTGAAGGGTATATACTCACAAGAAACCGAATAGCTTTGTCTTTGACCTTTTTTTTTACTTAAAGAAAGTAAATTAACATATTATAGAGAAATGTTATGTTATGAATTATCTTTAACCGAATCACAGCAGAGCTCAAATGAAAAAAAAAAATTCCCTCTCATGTGATATTGCTTAATTAACATTAATGATGTGCACTTTAACAACTAGGCTTACAACTATACCTAATTATATAAAGGGGTGGAAAAGTGACTATTACCTGCAGGGCAAACATTAGCTAACCAGAAGGCAATAACAATGTAAACAAAAAAAACCTGCTTAAAAGGTCTAATTACAAATGTCCCTGAGGAATGTAAGGTGGGAGTACTGTAATTACCTAACGTTACATTATTATTTTCCATGACAATTCAGCCCCCTCCACAATATTAACCCGACGTTAAAACAGAACTAGCTATTTATTGATTAGCAATTGCCGAATCATGTAACATTAGCTTAATGCTAAAAAGCCAGGTTACTATCACATTCTGTAACAGACAAATAATTTCATGTAGGCTAACGTTACCTACCTGCTACCTCTGTCTTTTTCTCGTTCTCCTCCTCTTTTTTTCTCTTTTTTCTTCCCTGGGCACTTGACAGTTTTGGCCGTTTTGACATCTTGTGTTGATTTTTTTGATGTGGTAAGTGTCATGATACGGGAAGGGAGGGGGCGCACCGTGCGGGTGGATGGGGGGGGGGGGGGGGGCGTAATGTTGTAACAAATAATATTTCTATTAAATAGGCTTTACTTTGCATTATTATTTTTTGAATTTAGAAATAATAGTACCAACTTTTTTTTTTTTTTCTCCAACATTTGTGGCACTGGCTTGGCGCCCCCTGATGGACGGCGCCCTTTGCATTTGCCTATACGGCCTATGCCACGGCCGGCCCTGAATGACTGACTTAATTATATATTACGAAACTGTTGTATTACTCATTCATATAACAAAGTCAGTAAATGAATGTATATATTTGTAAACGCTCTGAAGTGGGAAAGGGGTAGGATTAAATAAGATGTGCTTCTTCCTACTCCTTTTCGGACATGATGTAAAGTGAAATGATGTGAAATTGTGTGATGTATTATGCTGTAAGTGTGTTCATGTTCCAAAGAAACTAAAGAAAGAAAGAATATGAACGGCAACAGCTTCATAGAATGATCCAGCAACATTCATCTCACACACACACATGCAGGTCTTATAATGTATAATCCAAAGATCCGTATCCTGAACACGAGTGACGCCTTTGGGAGCATCTGTCAGCTGCAGATTTGAGAAGAAATGCTCCTCAAATGAAGTAAACGAGCTAAATGGAAGTGCTTTCAGGAGCAGAGTGAGACAGATGGGGGGGAGACAGCTGTATCTTTGTCGCACATCGTTGAAAGATCATGGAAGCATCGCGACCAATTAACTGAGCAAATAGAAAACTGGCAGACTTGTGCCGAGACGACATCATCACGTTGTGGAAGTGAACTCAGGTAGGAACTATGTTTGATGGTGATGTTGTTCAAATAGACCTGGCACACTTCCCCCAAAGTCATTAGTCTTTTTTTGTCAATGAAAAAAATAACATATAATATAAGAAAACAGTCTTTTCTGTTTCATTTCAGGTCAAAATATGTACAGTACAGGCCAAAAGTTTGGACACACCTTCTCCAGTCCAAGAGGGCGAGGCACAAAGGAAGTCCCTGGCACAGGCAGGTGTCGAAGGGCAGGAGCGGAGCGACAAGGTCCGAGTCTAGGCAAGGGTCGAAGATCGAGGGAGGCAGTCCAAAATCCGGATGGAGTTCGAGGTACAGAGCTCGAACACACGGAACAGGGCCGGTACTGCAAGGGAGACAAGGGACATGGGTCAAAAAGACAAAGGGACACGGAGAACAAGGGCGAGGACAACAAGAGGGAAGCCAGAGACGTAACGCTTACTACTGAGATTGATTGATTGATTGAGACTTTTATTAGTAGGTTGCACAGTGAAGTACATATTCCGTACAATTGACCACTAAATGGTAACACCCGAATAAGTTTTTCAACTTGTTTAAGTCGGGGTCCACTTCAATTGATTCATGATACAGATATATACTATCATATATACTATCATCATAATACAGTCATCACACAAGATAATCACATAGAATTATTTACATTATTTACAATCAGGGGGTGTGGAGGGGGTGGGGGGGGAGGGTAGGATATGGACAGCAAGTAGTGGACATAGAGAGAGAGAGGAGAGAGAGAGAGAGGAGAAGAGAGAGAGAGAGAGAGAGGAGAGAGAGAGAGAGAGAGAGAGAGAGAGAGAGAGAGAGAGAGAGAGAGAGAGAGATCAGAAGGCATAAGAAAAAGTATCTGCATTTGATTGTTAGCAATCTGGGGAGGGTGTTAGTTTAGGGTTGTAGCTGCCTGGAGGTGAACTTTTATTGCGGTTTTGAAGGAGGATTGAGATGCCCTTTCTTTTATACCTGTTGGGAGCGCATTCCACCATTGATGTGGCATAGAAAGAGAATGAGTTAAGACCTTTGTTAGTTCGGAATTTGGGTTTAACGTGGTTAGTGGAGCTCCCCCTGGTGTTGTGGTTATGGCGGTCATTTACGTTAAGGAAGTAGTTTGACATGTACTTCGGTATCAGGGAGGTGTAGCGGATTTTATAGAG
>NC_084734.1:2803317-2833317 GCF_033978785.1 Entelurus aequoreus
CATTTGTCCCAGCCTCAAGCGTGAAGTGGATTTACACTTTTAGTGTTTATCAAGGTCATACCTATGAATGTTCTCATTCATCCAGGTCGTTGTCATCAAGGTCGTTGTCACCTCAGGCTGTTCAGTCGTCAGCAACAGGACTGCTAGGTTTGTCTTGGAAGACGTTCCGCCCGCTCATCCAAGTAGGCTTCATCAGTTCCTGCTCACATACTTAGATTGGTCAGATCTGACCAATGAGGAATGAGCGGTGAAATGTCTTCCAAGACAAACCAAGCAGTCCAGTTGCGAACGACTGAACGCCCTGAAATATCAAGGTCATAATGTGTTTGCCCTTAGCAAAGCGGCTCCACAAAGACAGAAAAAAACTAGTGGGTTTACTCTCAGGAGGATCTGCAAAGTCCTGGTGCCAACACCGTGGCAAAAAGTGACGAAAAACTTGTCCGACATTTAATGTATGGATAGTTTTTGTCTTTTTTTCAGGAAAATATTTTGCTACTATCTTCAAATTCTGCATGAAAGAAGACACAACCAAAACAAATATTAAGCAGTATGAAATTGCCTCCAGTCTTCTGTCCTTGACGTCAGCTGGCTCAGGCAAGCCCGCCCACATTTAGGCAAGGCAAGGCAACTTTATTTGTAGAGCACTTTTCATACACAAGGCAGACTCAAGTGCTTCACAGACAACAAAGTGAAATGAAAGAAAATAAAAGCAAAATTAAAATGCAGACAATACCAATAAAAACAGTGCGGATGTTAAAAGTTAAAAGATTAAAGGATTTAGCTGAAAGCTAAGGTGAACAAAAGTACCAAAAGATTTTAAGATTGCAAGAGTAACTCCCCTCTTTAAAAAAGGAAGCAAATTGGAACCTGGCAACTACCGACCTGTTTATATTCTCAGTTCCATTTCGAAAGTAATGGAAAAAATTGTTTATGAACAGGTCGATAGTTACCTTGCCACTAATAAACTCATGTACAAATTCCAATCCGGCTTCCAGAACTAACCACTCCACTGACACATGCCTTCTCTATCTGACCGACCACATCAAACATGAGGTGGACGCGGGCAAATACTGCGGCATGGTCATGCTGGACCTTCAGAAGGCCTTTGACACCGTTAACCACGCTATACTGTTGGATAAGCTCAGAGCAATCGGATTTAACAAAACCTCATGGAGCTGGATGCAATCTTACTTGGAGGGGAGGGAGCAGGTGGTAGAGGTGAACGGCACCGTGTCCCCCCCCCCCTCGGTAAGCTGTGGAGTCCCCCAAGGCAGTATATTGGGACCTTTACTGTTCCTAATATACATAAACGACATGTCATCGGCATGCGACTGTGAATTGTTTTTGTTTGCGGATAACTCGGCCTTGCTGGTATCCGGCAAGGACAAGTCACAGGTGGAGAAAATCCTCAGTGCTGAGCTCTGTAGAACTTGCACCTGGCTCGCTGACAACAAGCTATCCATCCACTTGGGTAAAACAGAATCCATCCTGTTTGGGTCCCACATCAACCTCAAGAAAGTCAATGACTTCACCATGAAAGTGGGTGACATTGTTATCACCAGGAAAGATGAGGTCACCTACCTAGGTTCCATTCTAGAGGCTAACCTTTCCTGTGATAAAATGGCAACCAAGGTAATCAGAAAGGTCAACCAACGAACGAGATTTCTCTACAGAATCTCCTCTCTGGTCAACAAAAGCACCTTGAGGATTCTGGCGGGAACTCTCGTTCAACCCTTTTTCGATTACGCATGCACCTCCTGGTACCCTAGCACCTCCAAAACCCTCAAATCTAAACTCCAAACATCCCAGGACAAGCTAGTCAGGTTACTTCTAGACCTCCACCCCAGATCCCACCTCACTCCTACCCACTTCTCCAAAGTGGGCTGGCTCAAGGTGGAGGACAGAGTTAAACAACTTGCACTGAGCCTAGTCTATAAAATCCGCTACACCTCCCTGATACCGAAGTACATGTCAAACTACTTCCTTAACGTAAATGACCGCCATAACCACAACACCAGGGGGAGCTCCACTAACCACGTTAAACCCAGATTCCGAACTAACAAAGGTCTTAACTCATTCTCTTTCTATGCCACATCAATGTGGAATGCGCTCCCAACAGGTATAAAAGAAAGGGCATATCTATCCTCCTTCAAAACCGCAATAAAAGTTCACCTCCAGGCAGCTACAACCCTAAACTAACACCCTCCCGGATTGCTAATAATCAAATGTAAACAATCAAATGCAGATACTTTTTCTTATGCCTTCTGATCTCTCTCTCTCTCTCTCTCTCTCGGTCTCTCTCTCTCTCTCTCTCTCTCTCTCTCTCTCTCTCTCTCTCTCTCTCTCTCTCTCTATGTCCACTACTTGATGTCCACATCCCTCCCCCCTCTACACCCCTGATTGTAAATAATGTAAATAATTAATTGTGATTATCTTGTGTGATGACTGTATTATGATGATAGTATATATGATAGTATATATCTGTATCATGAATCAATTTAAGTGGACCCCGACTTAAACAAGTTGAAAAACTTATTCGGGTGTTACCATTTAGTGGTCAATTGTACGGAATATGTACTTCACTGTGCAACCTACTAATAAAAGTCTCAATCAATCAATCAATCAAAAAACATAAAAGTCTTCAGTCTAGTTTTAAAAGTAGTCAGAGTTGGGGAGAGTCTGACATCTTCAGGAAGTTTATTCCAGCTATTTGTTGCATTGTGACTGAATGATGCTCTCCCTTGATTTGACTTTACTCTGGGAACCGCTAACAGATTGGTCTCAGAAGATCTTAGTGATCTAGAGGGCTTATATAGTGGGAGCATATCAGTGATATACTTGGGCCCTAGACCATGTAGTGATTTATATGTGAGCAGGAGGATTTTGAAATCAATTCTCTGATGTACAGGGAGCCAATGTAAGGATTTAAGAATTGCTGTAATGTGCTCACATTTTTTGGTCTTTGTTAGAACTCTAGCAGCAGCGTTCTGAACAAGCTGTAGCTGCCTGACAGTTTTTTTGGGAAGACCTGCAAGGAGACCATTACAATAGTCTAGCCTACTGGTAATAAAGGCATGTACAAGTTTTTCTAAGTCTTGAGCTGACATGAGCCCTCTAAGTCTTGTTACATTTTTGAGGTGATAGTAGGCCGATTTTGTTACTGATTTGATGTGACTGTCGAAATGTAAATCAGAATCTAAAATAACCCCAAGATTTCTGGCTTTATTTGAGGTTTTCAGGGACAGTGATTGAAGGTGTTGGACGACTTCAAAACCTTTCTTTTTTAGCACCAAAAACAATGATTTCGGTTTTATCTTCATTTAGTTGTAGGAAATGTTGGCACATCCAGTGTTTGACTTGCTCAATGCACTGGCACAGAAGATCTATGGGGCGATAGTACACACTTTAGTTGTGTACTTCTTGTTTTGCATTTCTTATCCTGCTTATTGCAATCGCTTGCTCGTGGTCGACTGCTCATCCTACGCTCTTTGTGTGCTCTTGAGTTTCAATTCTCTGCTGCTCGGTACCTAAAAAACTAACCTTCATGCTTTGTCACCGCCTGCCTTCACTGCATCCTGAGATTACGGCAACAACCGCAGTCGTGCACCACTGACAGTCCATCTGCTTCCTTTTCTTCTTCTTTCATCTTTAATTGGTAATTGCAACCATTCAAGTTGGTCCCTCACATTCCGCTACGTAGCCAAAATTGTGCAGGATCCATCACTGGGCACTCACCATTTTGGATGTTTTGAGGGTAACGGGTATTGAGAGCTTACTGCAAGTGTACTTACTACTCAGTTGCTACGTTTCCATGCACTAAGTTAGTCTGATTTCTCAAATAGTTCGGTTTTCTGTATTTTCCAATGTCCATGAACTCTCTGTAATACGACTATTGGCCATACGTCGTATTCCTCCCGTACACTTGGGGTCAATCAATCAATCAATCAATGTTTATTTATATAGCCCTGAATCACAAGTGTCTCAAAGGGCTGCACAAGCCACCACGACATCCTTGGTTCAGAGCCCACATCAGGGCAAGGAAAAACTCAACCCAGTGGGATGACAATGAGAAACCTTGGAGAGGACCGCAGATGTGAGTGACCCCCCCGCCGCACTCTAGGGCGACCGGTGCAATGGACGTCGAGTGGGTCTGGCATAATATTGTGAAAGTCCAGTCCATAGTGGATCTAACATAATAATGTGAGAGTCCAGTCCATAGTGGATCTAACATAATAATGTAAGAGTCCAGTCCATAGTGGATCTAACATAATAGTGTGAGAGTCCAGTCCATAGTGGATCTAACATAATAGTGTGAGAGTCCAGTCCATAGTGGATCTAACATAAAAGTGAGAGTCCAGTCCATAGTGGATCTAACATAAGAGTGAGAGTCCAGTCTATAGTGGATCTAACATAACAGTGAGAGTCTAGTCCATAGTTGATCCAACATAATATTGTGAGAGTCCAGTCCATAGTGGATCTAACATAATAGTGAGAGTCCAGTCCATAGTGGATCTAACATAATAATGTGAGAGTCCAGTCCATAGTGGATCTAACATAATAGTGTGAGAGTCCAGTCCATAGTGGATCTAGCATAATAGTGAGAGTATAACCCATTTACCATTTAAGTTCCTTGGGTGAATAATGTAAACTCACTACACCTGTAGTTTTTAGCGCTTCCATAGCGAGATATAAGTTAGAACTTTACATTACTTTATATTAGAAATGGCAACAGCAGAGGATGAATGTCTCATAACAAGAAGATAGAGAAAAAGAAGAAGCTAATCGACTACGTAATCATCACGGACTACAGTGGCGGACGTGCGCACATTTTCAGGACTTATGCAGATCTCAAATATACATCAGCAGGTACCAGAAGGTAAGAAAAGTTGGTTTTGCATAATATTGTGAAACAAAACGCCAGATAATATTTCTGCTAATGGGTGCCATTTTGTAGTCCTTATACACACACCATAGTAATACTTGTATCTCTCACTACGGTAGCCGTAATGGGCCAACAATCCATCAAGTGGTGTGGCTTCAAAGTCGTACTAAAACATTTTGACAGATTTTTGAGTGCTGTGTGTAATGTTTCTTTATTTTCAATGGAACATTTAAAGTGTTGGTGTTGTTTACTGGCGTCATATTGCAGTCTACACGTATCGCTTATGTGTGACTGCCATCTACTGGTCACACTTATCCTTACAAAAAAAAATATTCGAGGTCGGTAAGCACAGCCAGAATTATTTGGTACATTCTGTTTTTCAACCACTGTGCCGCGGCACACTAGTGTGCCGTGAGATACAGTCTGGTGTGCCGTGGGAGATTATGTTTTTTCACCTAATTGGGTTAAAAATATATTTTGCAAACCAGTAATTATAATCTGCAAATGTGCCGTTGTTGAGTGTCGGTGCTGTCTAGAGCTCGGCAGAGTAACCGTGTAATACTCTTCCATATCAGTAGGTGGCAGCAGGTAGCTAATTGCTTTGTAGATGTCGGGAACATGGTTTGTCGTGATCACAATATGCGGGAGGCAGCGTGCAGGCAAAAATGTATCCAACACAGTGGAGGGGGGCGAGGCCTGCGGGCCTGCAACAGAACGGGGTGTGCCAGGACTGGCCTCGAAGTCAGCGACAGGTGCGTAGATGGTCCACTTTTGCCTCGTTATCTACTCACCTGTCGCTCTGTATAAGCAGCAACCGGGAGGAGAGACGGGTGTTGGAGCTGGAACAAGAGCACGAGCGAGAGCGAGAGAGACAAAAGACAATTGCTGGAAAGCAACCGACAGAATTATTGCAAAATAAAACTGTCATGTGAACCTGAACCGGGCTGTCATGTCGATGCTTGGTGGTCCGAAGAACCCACTAGGGGGCAACCTCCACAAACACTTGCACCAAAAATAAACAAAAGGCGAGTGCTGCTAAGAAAAGGCATTGAAGCTTAGAGAAGGCTAAGCAAAACGAAACTAAAACTGAACTGGCTGCAAAGTAATCATAAACAGAATGCTGGACGACAGCAAAGACTTGCAGTGTGTGGAGCAGACGGCGTCCACAAAGTACATCCGTACATGACATGACAATCAACAATGTCCCCACAAAGAAGGATAGCGTCCGCACAACTTAAATAATCTTGATTGCTAAAACAAAGCAGGTGTGGGGAATAGCGTTTAAGAAAGACATGAAACTGCAACAGGAAAATACCAACAAAAAAGGAAAAGCCACCAAAATAGGAGCGCAAGACAAAAACTAAAACACTACACACAGGAAAACACCAAAAAACCTAAATAAGTCAGGGGGTGATGTGACAGGTGGTGACAGTACTTTGAGACAAGAGCTATAGTGATGCATGCTTGGTTATGGTTTGAATTCATATCCAACAATTGCCAGAATCAATCAATGTCAATCAATGTTTATTTATATAGCCCCAAATCACAAGTGTCTCAAAGGGCTGCACAAGCCACAACAACATCCTCGGTTCAGATCCCACATAAGGGCAAGGACAAACTCACAACCCAGTGGGATGTCAATGTGAATGACTATGAGAAACCTTGGAGAGGACCGCAGATGTGGGTGACCCCCCACCCCCCTCTATTTTATTTATTTAATAATATATATATATATATATATATATATATATATATATATATATATATATATATATATATATATATATATATATATATATATATATATATATATATATATATACACACTACCGTTCAAAAGTTTGGGGTTATATTGAAATGTCCTTATTTTTGAAGGAAAAGCACTGTACTTTTCAATGAAGATAACTTTAAACTAGTCTTAACTTTAAAGAAATGCACTCTATACATTGCTAATGTGGTAAATGACTATTCTAGCTGCAAATGTCTGGTTTTTGGTGCAATATCTACATAGGTGTATAGAGGCCCATTTCCAGCAACTATCACTCCAGTGTTCTAATGGTACAATGTGTTTGCTCATTGGCTCAGAAGGCTAATTGATGATTAGAAAACCCTTGTGCAATCATGTTCACACATCTGAAAACACTTTAGCTCGTTACAGAAGCTACAAAACTGACCTTCCTTTGAGCAGATTGAGTTTCTGGAGCATCACATTTGTGGGGTCAATTAAACGCTCAAAATGGCCAGAAAAAGAGAACTTTCATCTGAAACTCGACAGTCTATTCTTGTTCTTAGAAATGAAGGCTATTCCACAAAATTGTTTGGGTGACCCCAAACTTTTGAACGGTAGTGTGTATATATGTATATATATATATACATATATATATATATATATATATATATATATATATATATATATATATATATATATATATATATATATATATATATATATATATATATATATATATATATATATATATATATATATATATATATAATTTATTATTTTTTTTTATTTTGTTTTATTTTTATTTTTATTTTTATTTTTAATTAAATTTTTATTTTTATTTTTATTTGTTTTTTTATGTTTATTTTTATTTTTATTTTTATTTTTATTTTTATTTTTATTTTTATTTTTATTTTTATTTTTATTTTTATTTTTATTTTTATTTTTATTTTTATTTTTATTCTATTTTATTTTATTTTATTTTATTTTATTTTATTTTATTTTATTTTATTTAAATTTTATTTTTATAGAACCTAAACGACTTTTTATTGTCAATATCGGCCACTGAAAAAAAATGTGCCTTGGCTCAGAAAAAAGGTTGACAAACACTGCATGAGGCGCACCGGGTTACAAGGCGCACTGTCGAGCTTGGAGAAAATGAAAGGATTTTAAGTGCGCCCTATAGTCCGAAAAATGTGGTAGTTTAGTGCATGGACGCGAACGCACCTCCGCACTTAAAAGGCAAAAGTGAGCGTACCAAAGTGCGTGAGAATTGAGATACGACCACAACACCTATCAACACCTGCTCGAGGTCATCCTTCTGCTATCTCTCTCTCTCGCCCTCTCCGTCTCTCCCTCACTCCTGAGTGGAATAGGGGAATGATTACCGACAACACATTCAGATTTTCCTTCCACATGTTGCGCCAATGAAACGCCTGCGTGCCCCGCGGCATGCAGGACATCTGTGCCAGGGAAGAAATGGTGTGTGTGTGTGTTGAGAACGAGCAGGGTTAAAAAACAACAAGTACGGTCAGCGTGGCCGTGTCCCTTTTAATGAGCACACCACTGTTTGTACACATGTTGTGGTCTATCAAGGTGCGGGCAGGGCTGCGTGTTTTCAGTTGTGGGAACAGATGTGCAACACGGTGCTATGAAACCTGAACCCCCCCCCCCCCCCCCGACCCAACTCGCCTCCCCTTCAGCATCAACTACGGCAGCCCCCGCTCCTCTCGTCTTGTCCTCCAAACCCTCCCAGAACTGCTGCTGCGTTATAAGACACATGTGGAAACAATTCAAGCAATGCCCTGAGCAGGGTAGCCCTCACACACACACATACAAACATACATACACACACACACACACACGCTCATTTCACACTGTGCAGACATACCATCATGCATGTGACTCTCATCCATCCCCAGGTCGAAGTGCTCATTTGACAGTGCGTTAACTCGGCTCTGATCTTAAACTTCTATCAGCTTGTCCACGCTCAGTCAGCAAGTATCCCTAAAGGTGTCCCCCCCCCCCCCCTATAGACGCACATAGTTTGGTGCTAATGCTTTGAAAGATGAAATATGACTTTAAAACAGACACTTTGATGTTCCATGTTTTGTTGACATGCAAACACGAAGCTGTCAAGGCTCTCTTTTAAACTGCAGCAAATAATCAGAGCCTTGAAAGACTGTATCTCCCACGTCGGCTCAAAGAGCAAAAAAAAACCCCCAATAAGTTTAAAATTCCATGCATGCATTTCATGTTTAGGATCACAAGGAGGCTCGGGCCTATCCCGGCTGACGTGGGGCTGGTATTTTTCACCGCACATAGCGGCGCAGCTGAGCTCTGCTCCACTCAGTTTGGGGCGGTTGGCGTTCCGCTTCAAAAAAGCGCTGCAAAAAACAAGCGGCATTGAACACAACTAACTGATGGGCGTATAGAAGCACATTATATTTAAGAAGAGACTGAAATAACCAGAGGTGGGTTGTAAAGCGCTATTTACTCCGTTACATCTACTTGAGTAACTTTAGGGATAAATTGTACTTCTAAGAGTAGTTTTAATGCAACATACTTTTACTTTTACTTGAGTATATTTATAGAGAAGAAACGCTACTTTTACTCCGCTCCATTTATCTACATTCAGCTCGCTACTGATTTTTATCCATCTGTTAATGCACACTTTGTTTGTTTTGGTTTGTCAGACAGACCTTCAAAGTAGGATCTATGCATGCCTGCGTTTCATCCAATCAAATGCAGTCACTGGTGACGTTTGACTCCGTTTCACCAATCAAATGCAGTCACTGGTGACGTTCGACTCCGTTTCACCAATCAAATGCAGTCACTGGTGACGTTTGACTCCGTTTCACCAATCAAATACAGTCACTGGTGACGTTCGACTCCGTTTCACCAATCAAATGCAGTCACTGGTGACGTTTGACTCCGTTTCACCGATCAAATGCAGTCACTGGTGACGTTTGACTCCGTTTCACCGATCGAATGCAGTCACTGGTGACGTTTGACTCCGTTTCACCAATCAAATGCAGTCACTGGTGACGTTCGACTCCGTTTCACCAATCAAATGCAGTCACTGGTGGCGTTTGACTCCGTTTCACCGATCAAATGCAGTCACTGGTGACGTTTGACTCCGTTTCACCGATCGAATGCAGTCACTGGTGACGTTTGACTCCGTTTCACCAATCAAATGCAGTCACTGGTGACGTTCGACTCCGTTTCACCAATCAAATGCAGTCACTGGTGGCGTTCGACTCCGTTTCACCAATCAAATGCAGTCACTGGTGACGTTTGACTCCGTTTCACCAATCAAATACAGTCACTGGTGACGTTCGACTCCGTTTCACCAATCAAATGCAGTCACTGGTGACGTTTGACTCCGTTTCACCGATCAAATGCAGTCACTGGTGACGTTTGACTCCGTTTCACCGATCGAATGCAGTCACTGGTGACGTTTGACTCCGTTTCACCAATCAAATGCAGTCACTGGTGACGTTCGACTCCGTTTCACCAATCAAATGCAGTCACTGGTGGCGTTCGACTCCGTTTCACCAATCAAATGCAGTCACTGGTGACGTTTGACTCCGTTTCACCAATCAAATGCAGTCACTGGTGACGTTTGACTCCGTTTCACCAATCAAATGCAGTCACTGGTGACGTTTGACTCCGTTTCACCAATCGAATGCAGTCACTGGTGACGTTCGACTCCGTTTCACCGATCGAATGCAGTCACTGGTGACGTTCGACTCCGTTTCACCGATCGAATGCAGTCACTGGTGACGTTTGACTCCGTTTCACCAATCAAATGCAGTCACTGGTGACGTTCGACTCCGTTTCACCAATCAAATGCAGTCACTGGTGACGTTTGACTCCGTTTCACCGATCGAATGCAGTCACTGGTGACGTTTGACTCCGTTTCACCAATCAAATGCAGTCACTGGTGACGTTCGACTCCGTTTCACCAATCAAATGCAGTCACTGGTGACGTTTGACTCCGTTTCACCAATCTAATGCAGTCACTGGTGACGTTTGACTCCGTTTCACCAATCAAATGCAGTCACTGGTGACGTTTGACTCCGTTTCACCAATCGAATGCAGTCACTGGTGACGTTCGACTCCGTTTCACCGATCGAATGCAGTCACTGGTGACGTTCGACTCCGTTTCACCGATCGAATGCAGTCACTGGTGACGTTTGACTCCGTTTCACCAATCAAATGCAGTCACTGGTGACGTTCGACTCCGTTTCACCAATCAAATGCAGTCACTGGTGACGTTTGACTCCGTTTCACCAATCAAATGCAGTCACTGGTGACGTTTGACTACGTTTCACCAATCAAATGCAGTCACTGGTGACGTTTGACTCCGTTTCACCAATCAAATGCAGTCACTGGTGACGTTTGACTACGTTTCACCGATCGAATGCAGTCACTGGTGACGTTTGACTCCGTTTCACCGATCGAATGCAGTCACTGGTGACGTTTGACTCCGTTTCACCAATCAAATGCAGTCACTGGTGACGTTTGACTACGTTTCACCAATCAAATGCAGTCACTGGTGACGTTTGACTACGTTTCACCGATCGAATGCAGTCACTGGTGACGTTTGACTCCGTTTCACCGATCGAATGCAGTCACTGGTGACGTTTGACTCCGTTTCACCAATCAAATGCAGTCACTGGTGACGTTTGACTCCGTTTCACCAATCAAATGCAGTCACTGGTGACGTCTGACTCCGTTTCACCAATCAAATGCAGTCACTGGTGACGTTTGACTCCGTTTCACCAATCAAATGCAGTCACTGGTGACGTTTGACTCCGTTTCACCAATCAAATGCAGTCACTGGTGACGTCTGACTCCGTTTCACCAATCAAATGCAGTCACTGGTGACGTTTGACTCCGTTTCACCAATCAAATGCAGTCACTGGTGACGTTTGACTCCGTTTCACCAATCAAATGCAGTCACTGGTGACGTCTGACTCCGTTTCACCAATCAAATGCAGTCACTGGTGACGTTTGACTCCGTTTCACCAATCAAATGCAGTCACTGGTGACGTTCGACTCCGTTTCACCAATCAAATGCAGTTACTGGTGACGTTGGACTCCGTTTCACCAATCAAATAATCGACAATCGATTTATTTTTTTAAATAAAGTAATGCAGACAGTTCTAAAATTTGTCTGACTGCAGCAAGCCATCTCACCGAGAGATCCGACCAGCTCCTTCACTATCTGGCACTTTTGTTCCAGTTTTCCATTAATTTAATAAATGTGGGAATTAATTTAACTGTTACTTATTCCAAATGATTTTTTTTAATTGAATCAGAATCAGAATCAGAAGAGTTTTTATTGCATAGGAATTTTACTTGGCACTATCGTGCAACATTAACATACATAACACAGAATAGAATAACATGAGCTGCAACTGAGCTATCAGATCTTGTTATTTTTCATGTGCCTGATGGCCGAGGGGAAAAAACTGCTTATTTAGTGAATGAAAAATAATTGTAAAAAAGCATCAATATACATAAATTAAAGATGCATTAATATTCGATTTGTAATCGAATCGTAGCTCCTGTATTGTAATCGTAATCCCACCTCTAATGGTTAGTCCCTATTTTTCTAATCGGCCTGACCTACCTAAGGTTTATGTGTTAAATAAATCATAATATTTGTGATTAACACATTGTTTGATATAGTTTGAAAAGGTATGTTGGATATAATTATTGAATAAGGTTAAAATCAAGAGTAAGATTAAAGGTGAAGAACCCCTGGTCTACATAACATGTAATGGTGGTGTTTTGGTCAAAATTCTGCGTAGATTTTGTTTGACAGACCATCTTCAAGTCTTTTTCTGGTATGCCATTATGTGGGCGGTCTTATTTCCATGCCAAAGTCCTATAACATATCCATGCATGTGCATGTACGAGCCAGTCTGCCCCACAACACAAAGACATAGAAAAATTAGGAACTTATTGACTAGAACTTTGAACTACCACTGAATAAAAATGACAGACTTCAGGTGAATCTCTACCGTATATGGATACATCCGCTGACGTAAAACTTAGACTTAGACAGTTTTACATACTTGGGGAGCATAATCAGTGTAGATGGAGGGGCAGATGAAGATGTCAAATCCAGAATAGGGAAAGCAAGAACATCATTCAACATACTAAACAAAATATGGAGAGCAAAAAACATTTCTCTCAAAACCAAACTGAAAATATTTAACTCAAATGTCAAATCCATCCTGCTGTACGGATCAGAAAAATGGGAAACCACCAATAGCATACTCACTAAACTACAGACATTCGCAAACCGTTGGAGTCTACTGGTCAGACACCATCACCAATGCCAACCTGTGGGAACTCACCAAACAAGAACCAGTTGAACTGCAAATCAGGAGAAGGAAGTGGAGCTGGATAGGCCACACACTCAGAAAACCCAACAGGCACTAACATGGAACCCACAGGGAAAAAGAAACAGAGGGAGACCAAGAACAACCTGGAGAAGAAGCACGGAACAGGAGATGAGGGCTGAGGGGCTGTCATGGCAACAACTCGACCGAAGGGCACAAGACCGGAATGGATGGAAGGCTTTCGTCGGCGGCCTATGTCCCTCAGGGAATACTAAGGCCTAAGTAAGTTAAGTTAAACAAACTTTATTGATCCACAAGGGAAATTGTTCTACACAGTAGCTCAGTTACAAAGGATGAAAAGGATAAGGATGGAAAGGATAATGCACACAAAGGCACAAAAAGAGGGCGAATAACTAAGGCAAAATCCGTCACTAAAGTCTCGAATTCCAAACGACTTGTTTCGAGCAGCTTTGGAAGAAAACACGATTGTTTTATAAAAATCTCTGCGTACATTCCAGGTTTGATTTCAAATCTCCAGAATTTATGTAGATCCCAAATACACAAACTCAGGTACCATCAGGTAAGAACATTGGTTTTGCTAAATAGGACGCCTTTAAGGCATAGTAACCGGAATTCCTAGAAAGCTGAAGCCGAAGAGACATTTCTCCTTTCAGACTCAAACCGTATATATAAATCAACAAAATAAAGTCTTCATCGCGCAGAAGTTAACTGAGGAATGGCGCAGCCTGAGCCCAGATCTAAATCCAATGGAAAATATTTGGGATGAACTGAAGGAGGCAGTTCAAAGGAAATTTGGAGACACTTTTTCACGGGAAGACGCAGCAACTGTCACAAAGTCCAAATGTTACTCAATAACATCCAATGCCGTCGTCCCTTGCTATACACCGCGCTTCAAACATTACAGGTTTTAAAAAAAGAAGAACTGTACAACTTTTTTAAAAAAGCATATTCTACATGCAAGTTCCTGTTCATTGTGTTTTAACAAAGTTGTGAAGATTTTTACCAAGACGAGTTCCATTTCCGGGTTGAGGGTTACACTGCTTACAACAATAGGCAGCTAATCTTGGCGCAACTGTATCTCAAATTAACTTTTGTACGAACAACTTTTCGACCCACTTCGTGGTCATCTCCTGCCTCGTCAATAGCACATCTCCACATTGGTTCGGGGCCATCAGCTATCAGCAACTGTCCGGCCAAACTGGAGATGAATTCTTTTGATGCACTTCATCTTTGACACAGATAACAGCTTTGACGTGACCGAGGAGTGCAGACACACACTGCTAGCACATGTTGCTAATCGTCGTAGCCGCGACCGTCAAGTTGACCAACTTTGTGCAGGACTTTAGCCTGTGGTTTTAGGACTTTAAAGCCCAGTTCTACTTTAGAGGAATTAGCCAGGATGTGGCAAAGTATTTGTAGAGACCAAGCAATGGCTATAGCCATGATGCTTGGAGAAACCTCCGGGCTATCGGTATATGGGTGTTATTTCTTGTGTAGAGGACTCTAATAATGTTAAAATAACATATCTACAAGGTTTTAAACAGTTTGTATGCTCTAACTATGACAGTATTCAACAAATGAATAATCAATCAATCATTGAAAATGCATTCATATAACCCTTAATCACAAGTGCGTCAAAGGGCCTCACAAAATCACAACGACATCCCTTGATCCAAACCCACATCTCGGCAAGGAAAAACTCAAAAGACCTGGGCTGGGAAAAAAAAAGAAGAAATCTTGAGAAGGGACCACAGATGTAAGGACCCCCGACCAGGGTGATCGGCTGCCACTGATGTTAAGTGGGTATAATTATTGAATTGTTAAATCAATCGATAATGTGGGAGTCAACTGGATAGTCATAGGGCAGGGGTGTCAAACTCATTTTAAGCTCAGGGGCGGCATGGAGGAAAATCTGTGCACACGCAGACTATTAGAATAATTATGTATATATTATCACACTAACTTTATGCTTAAGGGCCGTTGCTATAAATTATTGTCAATTGTGCTGAGGTGGTATTTTTGTATCTGTGCAAAGCTGGCAGTCCAAAATATTGCCAGTCGTCTTTATCAGTGGTGTGTCCAGACTCGGCCTGCTGGCTGCCAAGGCCGGACACCGCCGTGACGCAGACAGAGCAGAGACAAGGCGATATGACCTATGTCAACTAATTTTTATTTATTCTTCAATCATATATTGTGTCTAACTGGAGTTGTGGAGATTACCCCCTTCCCTCAGCGACAGCTTCAGTGATGTAACAGGGACCTTCCAAATAAATAGAGGAGGCACACGGGCTGGACTTTTAGAACGTAGTTTGGATCTGTAACTAGAATACAGCCCAAAACACCTGTCTCCTCGTGAGCTAAATTGAACTCTGTCTCTGCATGATTCCTTGCTTCTTGTCTGATTAATAAATGTCATCAGTGTTTGAACCTGACACAGACCTATTAAAATCGTGGCATTAAAACAAAAAAATAAAGACAACTTCAGATTGTGTTCTTTGTCTTACTTTGGCCCGAAATAGAACAAACACACTCTGAAAATATTACAATAAAAATGAATGGCAGTGGTAAAGTTTCGATCCATGAAGGAAAGAAGAAAGTGAATGAATGTTTATAACTGAACACATTTACATATGCATACAAATTTGTTTTATTTTTTTGTAATGATTTAAGTAACATTTATGACAACCTTTTTCCAAAACACAATATAGAATGTGAGATATAACAGGATAATGCATACATTTATTAGTTTTGCTTACAATTTCGTTGTACAATGACAATAAAGATATATTCTATTCTTTTCTATCATTTGTTTACAAAATGCTTACAAAAAAGTGGGACCCCTAAAATTGACTGTGGGACCCCATTTTTATGACTTGATGGGGTCCCTGGGACCAACACTGATGGAGCATAAGTGCGTGCAAAACAGCAGCAGGCGGCTGTGGCCTGCGGGCCGGTTCTAATACTAATCAAATATCATCCCGGGGGACCATAGATCATTCATTCGCGGGCTGGACTTTGACACCCCTGTCATAGGGGTATCTTCTTCCGGGCTCACCCTTGTTCAGCTACACAGAGACGTCCACAGCTGTGGATGGAGGAGTGATCCACTCCAGGTCACAACTCCAGTCAGCTCGCTTCTCAGAAAAGACTGGAAGCTCTCCAGAAACTTGCTCTGTCAGAATAATATTTCTGCTACGACTGTACAATAATACAAAAACACGTTTTAAGGATTGATTATTGCACATTTTGTTTACTTTCAGACACACTTTTGTCGGGTTTTTTTTCAAATTGCTATTTTTTTTTTTTTTAAATGGGAGTGGGGGCTTAACAATAATTTATTGTGATCATATTTTATTGATTAATTTTTTTTACATGAGATTTTTTTATTTTGTATTCAATTGAAGGTGTGTGTTCACTTTCTATATATTGCTCACTGATTGCCCGACACTGATTGGTATTACTCCGGTACTCTTGTCTTCTTCTGTATATTGTACAGTATTTTGTATATTGTTTTGTATATTGTACAGGAATTGCTTATTATTTTTATTGGATAGTAGTCTGTATTTCAATTGTTATTTTTTATCTTTATTACTTCGTGTGTAATTTATTTTTAACCCATATTTGTTTCCACTACCGCACCTTAAGTTGGAGTCCTTAATCTCGTTCTATGTAAATATAATGACAATAAAGTCTATTCTATTCTATTCTATTCTGTACCATGGCCGAGAGCTGCTGTATGAGAACACGAGTATGTGTTCTCTTTGAACTTTTTTAATAAAGCTCATCGTTCGGGCTGGCTCAGACTTGTCCTGGATCGTCCCTTAGTCATGTCGCAATATACCTAGACTGCTGGGGGGATTTCCCATGATGCACTCCTCTCCTCCTCTTGTCCATCACTTGGTGTATACAGCACAGGTTTAAAAGTTTGGACACACCTTCTCCTCATTTCAATGTGTTTTCTTTATTTTCACGACTATTTACATTGTAGATCGTCACTGAAGGCATCAGAACTATGACACCTGTGAGGTGAAAACCATTTCTTGGAGCTCATGGAGAGAATGCCAAGAGTGTGCAAAGCAGTAATCAAAGCAAAGGGTGGTTATTTTGAAGAAACTAGGATATAAAACATGTTTTCAGTTATTTCACCGTTGTTTTTTGTTAAGTACATAACTCCACATGTGTTCATTCATACTTTTGATGTGACAATCTACAATGTAAATAGTCATGAAAATAAATACAACGCATTGAATGAAAAGGTGTGTGCAAACATTTGGCCTGTACTGTATATCTCAATCATCATCATCGGCGGTCACTCGAACGAGTATGACGGTCCTCCTGGTAGGGGTGTATCCCTTTATGGAGGATGCCTGTGTGTGACTTACTCTAACATGGGGAGACTGGTGCACAGACAGTCACCACACCATCCTTGACAGAATCGGGTCAGGGTCCAGTGGCATGGAGTCCAAGACGACTGGGGACCCTTTTTTGCTGCAGCCTTCTTCCGCCGTTGTGGTAGTTCTTACATCTACCGTCTTCCGCCTGCTCCGCCGTTGAGGTCTTCACCGTATCCCCGGCTAGGGGGCAGTCAGGTACTAGGCCTTTGCCAAGGGCCACCTGGGGTAACAGTAGTAAAGGGGTTAACCTCCTAGTGCCCCAAGACCCCATAGAGGAGCCTCCACTGCCGGATGCACTTTAACGTCATACCCAGGACCATACTTGCCAACCCTCCCGAATTTTCCTGGAGACTCCCGAATTTCAGTGCCTCTCCCGAAAATCTCCCGGGACAACCATTCTCCCGAATTTCTCCCGATTTCCAGCCGGACTTAAGGCACGCCCCCTCCAGGTCCGTGTGGACCTGAGTGAGGACAGCCTGTCGTCACGTCCCCTTGACCAACCAAAAAGTAACCACAGAACACTATAGTGTTCTGTGGTTACTTTTTGGTTGGCCATTAGTTTACGTTGTATTACGCACCCTAACGGCAAGTGTGGGAGTCGGTTCTGAAGTATGAAGTAAAGAGACGTAATTTCATCACCTCGCCTGGTTATTGACTCCAACCCAGAATATTACACTGCCCATACCTATGCTCCTTCAAAGGCTGTGCTACTGGCTGCAAAGCATTGCACTTTCAAATACAACATTGAGTAGAGAGGAGTGTTATGTGTGTGTAAATGTGTATATAAATGAACACTGAATTTAAAGTATTTATTTTATTTGTATGTATATATATAATAAAATACATATATATATATATATAGCTAGAATTCACTGAAATTCAAGTATTTATTTTATATATATATATATATACATATATATATATATATATATATATATATATATATATATATATATATATATATATATAATTCACTGAAATTCAAGTATTTATTTTGTATATATATATATATATATATATATATATATATATATATATATATATATATATATATATATATAAGAAATACTTGAATTTCAGTGAATTCTAGCTATAAATATACTCCCCCCCTTAACACCCCCCCAATCTCCCGAATTTGGAGATCTCAAGGTTGGCAAGTATGCCCAGGACCAACGTTCCCTCTAAGGTGCGCGCCTGCGCAATTGCGTACTGCTCAAGCGTCCTCTGCGCACAGCAAATATATGCCGCGCACCAAATCAAATCCCATCTGAAATCTAAACAAAATAAACCCATTTATTCTGTGTCATTTTGCAATGCAACTCTGAGTGACAGTGACAAACAAGCGGCCCTAACGGTGTTCGTCAACACCGTTCAATTGAACACCGTTCAATTATTGTAACGTCCATCGAGATGCTTCGAGGACAGGAATTATATGGGTCACTTTATTGAGCAAAACTGTTTATATTCGGCCATAACCACACCAAAAACATGAGTAAAAAACTTCTATCTCGAAAAACTAGTCATTTTCTGCCGTACAAACCAGGCCAAAACCAACTTGTCATCTGTCACCAACACGCATACCACTAAGCCCCTGGTGCGTTTATGGCTACACAAAAAGTCGGACAACTCAAACACCACACACAGTTACACTATGACTCCTCAGTCATACGTGTGCTTATTCTACTGTCATTTATTATTAATGTTAATGTATTGATATTAATCATGGAATGCTGTTACTAGAGAAAGTTACAGGAATGCACACTTCATCCTATGCTTACATTTCATTGTGCAACATGAGGATGTTTAAGGGGAACTAAATGTGATCTCTGAAAGGGGTACAAATGATTTCCAAAGCAGGACCCCCACCCAGACATATTGTACAATACTAATCCATAGTTTATGAAAAACAAGATTTATTTTATTTTCATTACAAGTGGGCCAAATCACTAACAATTACAATTAGAGGGAACATTGCCCAGGACGGAATATCAAATATCTCAATAATGTATCAACGACACTGCATGGTATACCATTGTGTCATGTGCTCCGGCAAAGGATGAAGCTTGTTGGTCGGGTACTTGGTAAATTATAGGATTATTTTACTGTAGGGTGGTCAAATAAACTTTTTTTGCATTTTGCTGCATTTCCTGTAATTTATGAGTGGAACAGTCCTACCCAGACATGAATTATGCATTCATAAATGTCTTACCTCATCTTCCAAGAACCAGGAAGGAGCAGAGCAACAAAACCCAACAAATATGGTGCACCACATTCCCCCCTCCCCCCAGTTTTTGGTTGACCTTGAGGTTCCATTATTGCTGTTGTTGTATTCTTTGTTGTTTTACGGCACACAATCTGCTTTGTGTTGATGACACAATAATGACAACTATGGCTCCGGAGCGCAGTATATTAGAATCAGGACATACATATGGTTCTGTCACAACTTTGTCAAGCTGCCCTGAAGTTGACAGAGAGTTCTCCACTGAGGTAATCGCAACATATGAATCAGTTGGCGTCCCCCTTCGACAACAACAAAAAAATAAATACGAAAAAAAAAGGATGGAACATGTTTTATGCCGTGCTTACATTCCGGAACGTTTCCAACTTTGGTGAAAACGGAGAGCAAGCTATAATTATCCACTAAACATAAATATCCTCTGTAATGGCGGTGACATTACAACGCTGGATGTTATGTTACTTGGTGTGATTGTTTACATCAGCGCATGGAACGGCGCTTCTCAAAGAGCGGGGCGGACCTGAATGTGCACCTTTGCCCAGATTCCCACCAAAATGACGACTTTTCATCTCATTGTGCTTTACAACATTGTTAAACTTTATGCGGCACAACCACACCACATACTGTTTTCAGGGTTTTATTGTTCTACCTGACCTTTACGTAACACACCGTGGTTACAAATGAAGCTTAATACCACGGTGGTTGAAAGGGAATTCCTTTTATGTGCAACTCTCTGTCGCTTTTGTTACAATCGGAGGGCCACATGGCAGTTATGTTTGGCCCCAGAGGGCCGCTTCTAGCAGTGAATACTATTATTACACATTTTTTAATGCAATTTATTAGGAGATTTTTTAGAAACTAAAATGTTAAAAAAATATATGGTAAGTTGCAATACTTTCACCTCAAAATGTAGTGTATATTACTGTAAATTGAAAAACAGCACTGCTGTTTTTATGTAGAAAAATGGCTTCTCAGTTGCCAGAATGTTACTGTAAAATGTACGTAAGTTTTTTTTACTGTAAATAAAAAATTACAAACATTTCACTGACTTGCTATGCCCCTACTCTTCAGTTGCATGGCGGGGCCCCTCAGTACATCGCAGTTATGTTTGGCCCCAGAGGGCCGCTTCTAGCAGTGAATACTATTATTACACATTTTTTTAATGCATTTTATTAGGAGATTTTTTAGAAACTAAAATGTAAAAAAAAAAAATGGTAAGTTGCAATACTTTCACCTCAAAATGTAGTGCAGTGGTACCCAACCACCGACCGATTGGTACCGGGCCGCACAAGAAATTAAAAAAAATAAATATATATATATATATATATATATATATATTTGATTTTTTTTTTGATTTTTTTTTTTTTTTTTTTTTTTTTAATGAAATCAACATAAAAAACACAATATATACATTATATATCAATATAGATCAATACAGTCTGCAGGGATACAGTCCGTAAGCACACATGATTGTATTTATTTATGGAAAAAAAAAAGAACATTTTTTTTTTTTTTTTTTGATTATTTTTTTGATTATTATTTTTTTTTTTAATGAAATCAACATAAAAAACACAATATATACATTATATATCAATATAGATCAATACAGTCTGCAGGGATACAGTCCGTAAGCACACATGATTGTATTTATTTATGTAAAAAAAAAAAAAAAACAATAAAAAAAACCCCACACCCCCACCGGTCCGTGGGACAAATTTTCAAGCGTTGACCGGTCCGCAGCTACAAAAAGGTTGGGGACCACTGATGTATATTACTGTAAATGGAAAAACAGCACTGCTGTTTTTATGTAGAAAAATGGCCTCTCAGTTGCCAGAATGTTACTGTAAAATTTACGTAAGTTTTTTTACTGTAAATAGAAAAAAAATTAAATTTTTCACTGACTTGCTATGCCCCTACTCTTCAGTTGCATGGCGGGGCCCCTCAGTACATCGCAGTTATGTTTGGCCCCAGAGGGCCGCTTCTAGCAGTGAATACTATTATTACACATTTTTTTAATGCATTTTATTAGGAGATTTTTTAGAAACTAAAATGTAAAAAAAATATATGGTAAGTTGCAATACTTTCACCTCAAAATGTAGTGTATATCAGTGGTCCCCAACCAACCGATTGGTACCGGGCCGCACAAGAAATTAAAAAAAAGAAAAGTTACCATATTTTCCGGACTGTAAGGCGCACTTAAAAAAATGTATTTTAATTTGTTTTTTTTCCCATAAAGAAATACAATCATGTGTGCTTACGGACTGTATACCTGCAGACTGTATTGATCTATATTGATATATAATGTATATATTGTGTTTTTTATGTTGATTTAATAAAAAATAAAAAAAATAAAACTTTTTATTTTTATTTTTTTTAATTTTTTTATTTCTTGTGCGGCCCGGTACCAATCGGTCCGCGGACCGGTACCAGGCCGCGGCCCGGTGGTTGGGGACCGCTGATGAAGACCACAACGAAGTATTTTACATTTAGATAAAAATAATAATAATATGACCCCTTTAATGCGCCCTATAATCCGGTGCGCCCTATACAGTATATGAAAAAAGCTCAAAAGTATACCATTCATCGGCAGTGCGCCTTATAATACGGTGCGCCCTATGGTCCGGAAAATACGTTACAGCAGTGGTCCCCAACCACCGGGCCGCGCAAAAAAAAAAAAAAAAAAAAAAGAAAAAGAAAAAAAAAAAAAAAGGAAATATATTTTTTATTTATTTATTAAAAAAAAAAAAATGAAATCAACATAAAAAACACAATATATACATTATATATATATATATACAGTCTGCAGGGATACAGTCCGTAAGCACACATGAAAAAAAACAATTTCCACCCCCCAAGCGTTGACCGGTCCCCAGCTACAAAAAGGTTGGGGACCACTGCGTTACAGTACTTTATTGATACATATTACTTCCAGGCTTTTGAGGGCCAAATAAAAATACCGTATTTTTCGGAGTATAAGTCGCTCCGTAGTATAAGTCGCACCGGCCGAAAATGCATAATAAAGAAGGAAAAAAACAGTCGCACTGGAGTAAAGTCGCATTTTGGGGGAAATGTTTTTGATAAAAGCCAACACCAAGAATAGACATTTGAAAGGCAATTTAAAATGTCTAAAGAATAGTGAACAACAGGATGAATAAGTGTACGTTATATGAGGCATAAATAACCAACTGAGAACGTGCCTGGTATGTTAACATAACATATTATGGTAAGAGTCATTCAAATAACTATAACATATAGAACATGCTATACGTTTACTAGGGCTAGGAATCTTTGGGTGTCCCACGATTCGATTCAGAATCGATTCTTGGGGTCACGATTTGATTCAGAATCAATTTTTTTTTTCAATTCAACACGATTCTCGATTCAAAAACGATTTTTTTTTTAATTTATTTTTTTTAATTTTTAATTTTTTAATTTTTATTTTTTAATGAAAACAATACACAACAATACCATAATAATGCAATACAATTTCAAAACAAAACCCGACACAGCAACATTCAGAATAGCAATAAACAGAGCAATTGAGAGGAGACACAAACATGACACGGAACAATCTAAAAGTAGTGAGACAAAAATGAATATTATCAACAACTGTATCAATATTAGTAACAATTTCAACATAGCAGTGATTAAAAATCCCTCATTGATATTATCATTACAAACATTAATTAAAAAAAAAAAATACAAAAAATGAACAATAGTGTCACAGTGGCTTACACTTGCATCGCATCTCATAAACTAAATGTCTAATGATAATGTCAATGAGGGATTTTTAATCACTGCTATGTTGAAATTGTAACTAATATTGATACTGTTGTTGATAATATTCATTTTTGTTTCACTACTTTTGGTTTGTTCTGTGTGGTGTTTGTGTCTCCTCTCAATTGCTCTGCTTATTGCAGTTCTGAGTGTTGCTGGGTCGGGTTTGCTTTTGGAATTGGATTGCATTGTTATGGTATTGCTGTGTATTGTTTTGTTGGATTGATTAATTTAAAAAAAAAATAAAAAAAAATTATAAAAAAAAAATAAATAAAAAAAAATAGATTTTTTAAAAACGAGAATCGATTCTGAATCGCACAACGTGAGAATCGCGATTCGAATTCGAATCGATTTTTTTTCCCACACCCCTAACGTTTACCAAACAATCTGTCACTCCTAATCGCTAAATCCCATGAAATCTTATACGTCTAGTCCAGGGGTCACCAACCTTTTTGAAACCAAGAGCTACTTCTTGGGTACTGATTAATGCGAAGGGCTACCAGTTTGATACAATTTGCTCGACTTACCTTTAACTCTATGTTATTATTAATAATTAATGACATTTACACTTAATTGAACGGTTTAAAAGAGGAGAAAACACGAAAAAAATGACAATTAAATTTTGAAACATAGTTTAACTTCAATTTCGACTCTTTAAAATTCAAAATTCAACCGAAAAAAAGAAGAGAAAAACTAGCTAATTCGAATCTTTTTGAAAAAATTAATAAAATAATTTATGGAACATCATTAGTAATTTTTCCTGATTAAGATTAATTTTAGAATTTTGATGACATGTTTTAAATAGGTTAAAATCCAATCTGCACTTTGTTAGAATATATAACAAATTGGACCAAGCTTTATTTATAACAAAGACAAATCATTATTTCTTCTAGATTTTCCAGAACAAAAATTTTAAAAGAAATTCAAAAGACTTTGAAATAAGATTTAAATTTGATTCTACAGATTTTCTAGATTTGCCAGAATATTTTTTTTGAATTTTAATCATAATAAGTTTGAAGAAATATTTCCCAAATATTCTTTGTCAAAAAAACAGAAGCTAAAATGAAGAATTAAATTAAAATGTATTTATTATTCTTTACAATAAAAAAAATAAATTTACTTGAACATTGATTTACATTGTCAGGAAAGAAGAGGAAGGAATTTAAAAGGTAAAAAGGTATATGTGTTTAAAAATCCTAAAATAATTTTTAAGGTTGTATTTTTTCTCTAAAATTGTCTTTCTGAAAGTTATAAGAAGCAAAGTAAAAAAAATAATGAATTTATTTAAACAAGTGAAGACCAAGTCTTTAAAATATTTTCTTGGATTTTCAAATTCTATTTGGGTTTTGTCTCTCTTAGAATTAAAAATGTCGGGCAAAGCGAGACCAGCTTGCTAGTAAATAAATATAATTGAAAAAATAGAGGCAGCTCACTGGTAAGTGCTGCTATTTGAGCTATTTTTAGAACAGGCCAGCGGGCTACTCATCTGGTCCTTACGGGCTACCTGGTGCCCGCGGGCACCGCGTTGGTGACCCCTGGTCTAGTCTCTTACGTGAATGAGATCAATAATATTATTTGATATTTTACGCTAATGTGTTAATCATTTCACACACAAGTCGTACCTGAGTATAAGTCGCACCCCCCGGCCAAACTATGAAAAAAACTGCCACTTATAGTCCGAAAAATACGGTAAGTGGCGGGCCACATCTGGCCCCCGGGGGCCTTGAGTTCGACACCTGTGCAACAGGAGATTTCCCGATTACAGCAACACAAGCGCTCCAGCTGTGCAGAGATCAATCACACGGAGCTGGCGCTTCACATATTAACGATGCCGTATATTTAAAAAAAAACAATAACGGGTTGGACCGCGCACTGAGCGGCACCGGCAACGGTGGTAAATGTCCACATATGGCATCAAATGTTAGCGAAGGAGCGTGTGTCACATCTGAGGGCTCGGTGGGCCGGCTTGTTTTCGATACGCAGCCAAAGTGCAGAAACAAGCCCGTTTTTCTGTAATTCAATATTTTGCTGCCTTCACATCTGGAGCTGCATGTAAAAATGGAAAATAGAGGGGTGGGATATGACATGGAGAGAGGGAGGAGGAGGAGGGAGAGAAAAAAACGACATACACCCTCTTCTCCAGTGCACACATTTGTAGCTTTCACTCACTCACTACTCTATATGACCGCACGTCACACACCCACACACACACACACACACACACACACACACACACACATAGGATGCATACTGCTGCATGCACATATACTTCTTGTCTTTCACTTTCTCTCTCAATCAGACCCTTTTTTTTTTTTTTTTTTTTTTTTTGGTGTCGTTCACATACACACGCTCCGGGGCGACTGGTGCTGTAAGTTGGCGTGAGCACGGAGGTGATCTGGGTGTGATTACCGCTTGGCTGCCCGACAGCTCTGATGATGACATTCAGCGCTTTGAGCTCCTCTGGCCTGGGCGCGCTCCAAACACAACCAGGCCCGTAACACTCGCTCTACCTCGCAAGCGTGCATACATGTAGCCTGGATACTGCAGCAAACACACACTCGGTTGGCGGAACCCGGCCGCACGCGTCCGCAGGAGGAATGACACGTTTTAGGCATTTAGGGCTCAAGTACTCTGGAGTTTGGCCGCGGCGTCACTATCAAGACGGAGGCAACATACGTACAAACACACACACAAACGCACAACTCCTTGCCCAGATCGTGTTAATCTTTTCTGTCCTCTGCACATTTCTCTACACCCATCAACGTCATCCCTACTTTGATGAAGACATGCACACACACACACACTTTCTTGTATTTGTTACCTTCTTGAGACCTCGGAAAAATGTCTACCTCTAGTATGAAAACAAATTTTACCCAACTTAAGTCAAAATTTGTCCGAACATTTTTGCAATGTTATGATAAAAGTTGGAATTTGACTCAATAACAGTCGCGATTTTACGAGAAAAGCTTAAAATCTTGGTAATCTTATGAAAAGAGTCGTAATTTTACTCGACAAAAGTCAGAAATTCATAGAAAACTTTCACATTTTGGCAATATTATAATAAGAATTGGAAAATTATGACAAAAGTCATCATTTTGTTTAAAACAATTTCACTATTTTACAAGAGCATTCATAAAATTGGCAATATTGTGATAAAAGTCTGAATTTTTATATGACAAATGTCACTATTTTGCATAGTTTTACATAAAAAAGTAATAATTTTATGAGAAAAAATTGCGATATTACAGAAACAGAAAGAATATGAGAAATTGTTCCCAATTTTATAAGAAAAAAGTCGACACGTTGTGAGAAAACGACTGCTTTTATTTTTTATTTATTTTTTGTTTGTTTGTAATTGGTTTTTAATCTTCATTATTTACTTTAAGATATTACAGTATGTCTCTGAATACATATTTATGTATTTTTAAAAAAAAATTAATTTTGGCCAAAGGGGGCGCATTTCAATTTCTTACACACACTTGTTATTTCATACGTTGACCAGAGGGGGAGCACTTTTAAAAGCGACACACAGTCCAAATCTGTCCATGATTTCGGTCCTAACTTGTTCATCCGGTCCTCATATGGAAGGTACTTTTCCTTGTTGATGTCACAAGAAGGGTAGAAATACAAGAACACACACACACACACACACACACACACACACACACACACACACACACACGCGCACACACACCCACACACTTTCTTGTATTTGTTATCTTCTTGAGACCTCGAAAAAATGCCTACCTCTAGTATGAAAACAAAAGTCGTAATTTTACCCAACTTAAGTCAAAATTTGTCCGAACATTTGTGCAATGTTATGAAAAAAGTTGGAATTTGACTCAATAACAGTCGCGATTTTACGAGAAAAGCTTAAAATCTTGGTAATCTTATGAAAAGAGTCGTAATTTTACTCGACAAAAGTCAGAAATTCATAGAAAACTTTTACATGTTGGCAATATTATAATAATAATGGGAAAATTATGACAAAAGTCATAATTTTACTCAAAACAATTTCACTATTTTACAAGAACAATCATAAAATTGGCAATATTGTGATACAAGTCAGAATTTTACATGACATATGTCACTATTTTGCATTAAAAAGTCATAGTTTTACATACAAAAGTAATAATTTTATGAGAAAAAATTGCGATATTAGAGAAACAGAAAGAATATGACAAATTGTTCCCAATTTTATAAGAAAAAAGTCGACACATTGTGACAAAACGACTGCTTTTATTTTTTATTTATTTTTTGTTTGTTTGTAATTGGTTTTTAATCTTTATTATTTACTTTAAGATATTACAGTATGTCTCTGAATACATATTTATTTATTTATTTATTATTTTTAAATTAATTTTGGCCAAAGGGGACGCATTTCAATTTCTTACACACACTTGTTATTTCATACGTTGACCAGAGGGGGAGCACTTTTAAAAGTGACACACAGTCCAAATCTGTCCATGATTTCGGTCCTAACTTGTTCATCCGGTCCTCATATGGAAGGTACTTTTCCTTGTTGATGTCACAAGAAGGGTAGAAATACAAGAACACACACACACACACACACACACACACACACACACACACACACGCGCACACACACACACACACTTTCTTGTATTTGTTATCTTCTTGAGACCTCGAAAAAATGCCTACCTCTAGTATGAAAACAAAAGTCGTAATTTTACCCAACTTAAGTCAAAATTTGTCCGAACATTTGTGCAATGTTATGAAAAAAGTTGGAATTTGACTCAATAACAGTCGCGATTTTACGAGAAAAGCTTAAAATCTTGGTAATCTTATGAAAAGAGTCGTAATTTTACTCGACAAAAGTCAGAAATTCATAGAAAACTTTTACATGTTGGCAATATTATAATAATAATGGGAAAATTATGACAAAAGTCATAATTTTACTCAAAACAATTTCACTATTTTACAAGAACAATCATAAAATTGGCAATACTGTGATAAAAGTCAGAATTTTATATGACAAATGTCACTATTTTGCATTAAAAAGTCACAGTTTTACATACAAAAGTAATAATTTTACGAGAAAAAATTGCGATATTACAGAAACAGAAAGAATTGTTCCCAATTTTATAAGAAAAAAGTCGACACATTGTGACAAAAAGACTGCTTTTATTTTTTTTAATTTTTTTTGTTTGTTTGTAATTGGTTTTTAATCTTCATTTTTTACTTCAAGATATTACAGTATGTCTCTGAATACATATTTATGTATTTATTTTTTTTAAATTAATTTTGGCCAAAGGGGGCGCATTTCAATTTCTTACACACACTTGTTATTTCATACGTTGACCAGAGGGGGAGCACTTTTAAAAGTGACACACAGTCCAAATCTGTCCATGATTTCGGTCCTAACTTGTTCATCCGGTCCTCATATGGAAGGTACTTTTCCTTGTTGATGTCTCAAGAAGGGTAGAAATACAAGAACACACGCACACACACACACTTTCTTGTATTTGTCACCTTCTTGAGACCTCGGAAAAATGCCTACCTCTAGCATGAAAACAAAAGTCGTAATTTTACCCAACTTAAGTCAAAATTTGTCCGAACATTTGTGCAATGTTATGATAAAAGTTGGAATTTGACTCAATAACAGTCGCGATTTTACGAGAAAAGCTTAAAATCTTGGTAATCTTATGAAAAGAGTCGTAATTTTACTCGACAAAAGTCAGAAATTTATAGAAAACTTTTACATTTTGGCAATATTATCATAATAATCGGAAAATTATGACAAAAGTCATCATTTTACTCCAAACAATTTCACTATTTTACAAGAACAATCATAAAATTGGCAATATTGTGATAAAAGTCAGAATTTTATATGACAAATGTCACTATTTTGCATTAAAAAGTCACAGTTTTACATAAAAAAGTAATAATTTTACGAGAAAAAATTGCGATATTACAGAAACAGAAAGAATTGTTCCCAATTTTATAAGAAATAAGTCGACACATTGTGAGAAAACGACTGCTTTTATTTTTTATTTATTTTTTGTTTGTTTGTAATTGGTTTTTAATCTTCATTATTTACTTTAAGATATTACAGTATGTCTCTGAATACATATTTATGTATTTTTTTTTTAAATTAATTTTGGCCAAAGGGGGCGCATTTCAATTTCTTACACACACTTGTTATTTCATACGTTGACCAGAGGGGGAGCACTTTTAAAAGCGACACACAGTCCAAATCTGTCCATGATTTTGGTCCTAACTTGTTCATCCGGTCCTCATATGGAAGGTACTTTTCCTTGTTGATGTCTCAAGAAGGGTAGAAATACAAGAACACACACACACACACACACACACACACACACACACACACACACACACACACACACACACACACACACACACACACACACACACACACACACACTTTCTTGTATCTGTTACCTTCTTGAGACCTCGGAAAAATGCCTACTTCTAGCATGAAAACAAAAGTCGTAATTTTACCGAACTTAAGTCAAAATTTTTCCGAACATTTGTGCAATGTTATGATAAAAGTTGGAATTTTACTGAATAACAGTCGCGATTTTACAAGAAAAGCTTAAAAGCTTGGTAATCTTATGAAAAGA
>NC_084734.1:2840817-2926039 GCF_033978785.1 Entelurus aequoreus
CTTGTTCATCCGGTCCTCATATGGAAGGTAGTTTTCCTTGTTGGTGTCTCAAGAAGGGTAAAAATACAAGAACACACACACACACACACACACACACAAACACTTTCTTGTATTTGTTACCTTCTTGAGACCTCAGAAAAATGCCTACCTCTAGTATGAAAACAAAAGTCGTAATTTTACTCAACGCAAGTCAAAATTTTTCGGAACATTTGTGCAATATTATGACAAAAGTTGGAATTTTACTCTGTGACAGTCGCAATTTTACAAGAAAAGCTTACAATCTTGGCAATTTTAAAAAAAGAGTCGTAATTTTACTCGACAAAAGTCAGAATCTTATAAGAAAACTTTTACATTTTGGCAATATTATAATAATAATCGGAAAATTATGACAAAAGTCATCATTTTAGTCAAAACAATTTCACTATTTTACAAGAACAATCATAAAATTGGCAATATTGTGATAAAAGTCTGAATTTTATATGACAAATGTCACCATTTTGCATTAAAAAGTCACATTTTTACATAAAAAAGTAATACTTTTACGAGAAAAAATTGCGATATTACAGAAACAGAAAGAATATGAGAAATTGTTCCCAATTTTATTAGAAAAAAGTCGACACATTGTGAGAAAAAGACTGCTTTTTTTTAAATATATTTGTTTGTTTTTATTGGTTTTTAATCTTCATTATTTACTTTAAGATATTACAGTATGTCTCTGAATACATATTTATGTATTTATTTTTTTTAAAATTAATTTTGGCCAAAGGGGGTGCATTTCAATTTCTTACACACACTTGTTATTTCATACGTTGACCAGAGGGGGAGCACTTTTAAAAGCGACACACAGTCCAAATCTGTCCATGATTTCGGTCCTAACTTGTTCATCCGGTCCTCATATGGAAGGTACTTTTCCTTGTTGATGTCTCAAGAAGGGTAGAAATACAAGAACACACACACACGCACACACACGCACACGCACACACACACACACACACGGGCGCACTACTCTCCATCATTATCATTCTTTCAGCTGGAGAGGAGTCAGCGCTTTTGTTTGCAATTACGGGGGTTTGAAGTGAAGAATTTTCAAGAAGAGAGAGAAGATGATGGATGGAAAAAAGGAGGAAAAAAACAAGGGAGGTCAGGAAAAAACACCAAGCGGCGTGTCTGTGACATATTAGTCACATTTTACCGTAATTGTTGTTCGACCCCATCCCACACTTGTAAAAAAAAAAGAAGAAAAAAAGAAATAGTTTGGGAATGTGCTCTGCCGTGGACGCCGTCCAAGGTTTTGTCTGGTGAGTTCTGTACAAAGGGCAAGAAGGAGCTTTGTGGCTCGCTGGTGTGGCTTGAACAGCACGAGAGCTACGGGCAGAGAGCGGGTCCCGCCTCCTAAGCCCGGGGGCTTGGGCGAGGATTGACCCCATCAAAGCCGCGAGCTGCTTTAGAGTCTTCGGATGTAGTCTTTCGGTTTCCTCTGAAATCACCGACAAATCCCTCCGTGCAAAATCTAAGCTAAAAACCTGCAGGCTTCTATCGGACGACCCGAGGATCTCTGGGACAAAGAACCAACAGATGGGCGGACGTTAGGGCATGGCGATATTGGACGGAAAGTATACTACCGTTCAAAAGTTTGGGGTCACCCAAACAAATTTGTGGAATAGCCTTCATTTCTAAGAACAAGAATAGACTGTCGAGTTTCAGATGAAAATTCTCTTTTTCTGGCCATTTTGAGCGTTTAATTGACCCCACAAATGTGATGCTCCAGAAACTCAATCTGCTCAAAGGAAGGTCCGTTTTGTAGCTTCTGTAACGAGCTCAACTGTTTTCAGATTTGTGAACATGATTGCACAAGGCTTTTGTAATCATTTTAATGTGACCCCAAACTTTTGAACAGTAGTGTATATATATATATATATATATATATATATATATATATATATATATATATATATATATATATATATATATATATATATATATATATATATATATACATACATACAATTATATACATATATATATATATATATATATATATATATATATATATATATATATATATATATATATATATATATATATATATATATATATATATATATATACATACCGCCAACCGGGCGGTATAGCTCGGTTGGTAGAGCGGCCGTGCCAGCAACTTGAGGGTTCCAGGTTCGATCCCTGCTTCCGCCATCCTAGTCACTGCCATTGTGTCCTTGGGCAAGACGCTTTACCCACCTGCTCCCAGTGCCACCCACACTGCTTTAAATGTAACTTAGATATTGGCTTTCACAATGTTAAGCGCTTTGAGTCACTTGAGAAAAAGCGCTATATAAATGTACTTCACTTCACTATATATATATGTCCTGATCTGCCCCTCAGGCAAGTGTGGGATACTTTTGTTGTTGCCATATTTGCATTTGACTTTATTAAATGTTTGGGTAGAATGTTTTTAAACAAAACTAGTTTTCTTTAAAGTAATATAGACATCCATCAAAGCTGTTCGTTTTATGGAGGAATGTAGTTAATCATAGAACTGGTACCCAATGTTATTAAAACATATTCATTTTGAATCGAGAAGCGTTTTCAATCCCAGACTTTACAGCCCTTAAGTATTTTGTCATGTTCTCTCCTGACACATATTATTAGTTTACAGTATTTTGTTTAATTTCCTGTCCAGCGCTTTTATTTTTGTTCCATTTCCTGTTTGCCTCATTCTTGACACTACTTCTGTCAGAGAGCTGGCTCCCTCACCTGTCCCTGATTGGCAGTCAGGACAGAGCTGTTCCTGGTTGCCAGTCATGATGTTTTTTCATGCCAGCCCTGTCCTGACAGTTTTTCCTTTTTTGTGCACTTTCATATTTTTTCTAATTAAATACATTTTACCTCCACTTCGCCTGCCGCCACGTCCAACACAACCCAGAAACGATTGTAACAATTTAGTTTTGAACTAACAGTGATGGTCAGGTGAGGCATTGGACGACTTGAGCTGACTGGTTCCAGAATTTCTCAAAGCTTCAAGCATGCTTGGGCACAAGACACCCCCTGCTGGCCAAATGTATAATTGTATCTATAGTTATAATCTTAACCACATAAAGGCCTACTGAAAGCCACTACTAGCGACCACGCAGTCTGATAGTTTATATATCAATGATGAAATCTTAACATTGCAACACATGCCAATACGGCCGGGTTAACTTATAAAGTGACATTTAAAATTTCCCGGGAAATATCCGGCTGAAACGTCGCGGTATGATGACGTATGCGCGTGACGAAGTCAGAGTAACGGAAGTTATGGTACCCCGTAGAATCCTATACAAAAAGTTCTGTTTTCATTTCATAATTCCACAGTTTTCTGGACATCTTTTGCAATTTTTTTAAAGAACAATGAAGGCTGCAAAGAAGACAGTTGTAGGTGGGATCGGTGTATTAGCAGCGGACTACAGCAACACAACCAGGAGGACTTTGTTGGAGCGCTAGCCGCGTTAGCCGCGCTAGCCGCCGACCTCACCTTGACTTCCTACGTCTCCGAGCCGCCAAACGCATCGGGTGAAGTCCTTCGTCCTTCTGCCAATCGCTGGAACGCAGGTGAGCACGGGTGTTGATGAGCAAATGAGGGCTGGCTGGCGTAGGTGGAGAGCTAATGTTTTTAGCATAGCTCTGTGCGGTCCGGTTGCTAAGTTAGCTTCAATGGCGTCGTTAGCACAGCATTGTTAACCTTCGCCAGCCTGGAAAGCATTAACCGTGTATTTACATGTCCACGGTTTAATAGTATCGTTGATTTTCTATCTATCCTTCCAGTCAGGGGTTTATTTCTTTTGTTTCTATATGCAGTTAAAGCAAGATGCTATCACGTTATCTCGTAGCTAAAGCATTTCGCGGAGATAAAAGGCACTGAATGTCCATTTCGCGTTCTCGACTTTCATTTTCAAGAGGATATAGTATCCGAGGTGGTTTAAAATACAAATCCGTGATCCAAAATAGAAAAATGAGAGAGTGTGGAATCCAATGAGCCAGCTTGTACCTAAGTTACGGTCAGAGCGAAAAAAGATGCGTCCTGCACTGCACTCTAGTCCTTCACTCTCACGTTCCTCATCCACGAATCTTTCATCCTGGCTCAAATTAATGGGGTAATCGTCGCTTTCTCGGTCCGAATCGCTCTCGCTGCATTGTAAACAACGGGGAAATGTGAGGAGCCTTTCAACCTGTGACGTCACGCTACTTCCGGTACAGGCAAGGCTTTTTTTTTTATCAGCGAGCAAAAGTTGCGAACTTTATCGTCGATTTTCTCTACTAAATCCTTTCAGCAAAAATATGGCAATATCGCGAAATGATCAAGTATGACACATAGAATGGATCTGCTATTCCCGTTTAAATTAAAAAAAATCATTTCAGTAGGCCTTCAGTGTGATGCATTGACTTTTTGTTTCTGTTATGGCTCTTGGAAATGACAATGAATGACAATAAAAGTTTGACCAAATGGCTAATTAACACATAAAACATGTTTTTAATGTATTGCATGTTTGTATTGTGCCAACATGGTAGTATCATATATGGCAGCTTGTGTAGTGTTTTTCTGTCAACTTGGGAGAATCACATTTTAAGCTTTAAGAGGAAAATGACAATATAATGAAACTTTAAACAACATCTCCATCATTCAGCTTATTCGGTAGCGGCCTTTGTCGAACATCAAACCCACGTCACGTGGCTTGAAAGGTGATTATGCAAACCGTTATGCTACAAGGACTGTTAACAGGCATGATGGACGTTAGCTATTTGAAATTGCTGGTGAACTAAGTTTGTCGTCAAATTAAATATACCGTATTTTTCTGACTTTAAAGCGCACCTAAAATCCTTTATCTTCCTCAAAAGTCGACGGTGTGCTTTATAACACGGTGCACCTGGTATGCGGAATAATTCTGGTTGTGCTTACCGACCTCAAAGCTATTTTATTTGGTAAGTGGTGTAATGGTGAGTGTAACCAGTAGATGGCAGTCACACATAAGAGATTTGCCAGTAAACAACACCAACACTTTAAAGGCCTACTGAAATGAAATATTTGTATTTAACCGGGGATAGCAGATCCATTCTATGTGTCATACTTGATCCTTTCGCGATATTGCCATATTTTTGCTGAAAGGATTTAGTAGAGAACATCGGCGATAAAGTTCGCAACTTTTGCTCGCTGATAAAAAAAAAGCCTTGCCTGTACCGGAAGTAGCGTGACGTCACAGGTTGAAAGGCTCCTCACATTTCCCCGTTGTTTTCAATGCAGCGAGAGCGATTCGGACCGAGAAAGCGACGATTACCCCATTAATTTGAGCCAGGATGAAAGATTCGTGGATGAGGAACGTGAGAGTGAAGGACTGGAGTGCAGTGCAGGACGCATCTTTTTTCGCTCTGACCGTAACTTAGGTACAAGCTGGCTCAGCCTCTTTTTTTGCGCTGTCCTCCAAATCTAAACATCAGACATGGAAATGATCAGCTGGACTCTCGACGCAATTGAAAAAATCTTTTCGACGAGCCTGGCTGCCCTGATGGAACCATTGCTGGGGGGTACGTGAGAGATTCCTGCGATAAATGGAGAATCATGTGCCTCTCAGTCCTTTCCATCGAGGACGCGGAAGACATCTACCTATTTGGAACCGTGATCGCGGGGCACCTGCTGATTGGGCTGGGCGTTGCTCTGGTGTATCGTCAAATTCGTAAGACGATGGCGGCCACTCAAGGAGCCCAAAGGCTGTTCGTCGCAATGGAAGGTTTGGGCCGGGCTGTGGGATCACAGACTGGGGCGATTTCTGAACTGAATCGCAAGATGGATCACATTATGGAGAAGCTTGCTGATAAGGAAAAATTTAATATGAGGGCCAGCATGGACGAATACAACAGACAAGTCATTGTAATGTCTGCTCGCGGAAAACAAAAATCCTAATCTACGATTTGACTCCCTCGAATGGCCTTGACGCTGTGAACAACAGGAACAGGCTCTTCTGAAAACACCCCAGAGGACACCTCAATGATGGACGCTTTTGACGTCCCTCCCTCCTCAACGACGCCTGGAGTCGAACTTTTGCTTGCATGCAGAACGGCCCCAGGCCTGTGAATATGAACACTACATCAACACACCCAAGACAATAGGCATATACACACACACATCCCCTCCCCCACCCCACGCCTTCACCACCGCTTGATTCCCCTCGGGGAGATGGACGGCTGGCAGCGCTTCATAGCAGCAGTCGACCTCCAGGGCCCCAACTCCCCGCCCCTCTGTTGCGAGTTGTCGTGATTATATGTAACATGTTTATGTGTGCATGGCATGGAGGTTTTTTCCCACTCCAGACTAGGACCCCTTAGGAGCCCAGTCTAGATTGTATTTTTTTACTCATCTTCTTACCTTTTTCTTATCTTTTACGGGGCGCCTCGTGGCGACCCATCAGCGTTCCTGTTCTGTAACCCTGTACACCGTTTGTTTGTCTAATCTTTGTGCTGAAAACATAGTTTCGTTGTACTTGTGCAATAACAATAAAGTCATATCCTATCCTATTATTATGATTAAAGGCCTACTGAAATGATTTTTTTTTATTTAAACGGGAATAGCAGATCCATTCTATGTGTCATACTTGATCATTTCGCAATATTGCCATATTTTTGCTGAAAGGATTTAGTAGAGAAAATCGACGATAAAGTTCGCAACTTTTGCTCGCTGATAAAAAAAAGCCTTGCCTGTAGCGGAAGTAGCGTGACGTCACAGGAGCTAGTATTCCTCACAATTACCCGTTGTTTACAATGGAGCGAGAGAGATTCGGACCGAGAAAGTGATGATTACCCCATTAATTTGAGCGAGGATGAAAGATTCGTAGATGAGGAACGTTACAGTGAATGACTTGAGAGGCAGCGATGGACGTATCTTTTTTTGCTCTGACCGTAACTTAGGTACAAGCTGGCTCATTGGATTCCACACTCTCTCCTTTTTCTATTGTAGATCACAGATTTGTATTTTGAACCACCTCGGATACTATATCCTCTTGAAAATGAGAGTCGAGAACGCGAAATGGACATTCAGTGCCTTTTATCTCCACAAAAATACATCGGCGAAATGCTTTAGCTACGAGCTAACGTGATAGCATCGTGCTTTAACTGCATATAGAAACAAAAGAAATAAACCCCTGACTGGAAGTATAGATAGAAAATCAACAATACTATTAAACCGTGGACATGTAAATACACGGTTAATGCTTTCCAGGCTGGCGAAGGTTAACAATGCTGTGCTAACGACGCCCTTGAAGCTAACTTAGCAACCGCACTGCACAGAGCTATGCTAAAAACATTAGCTCTCCACCTACGCCAGCCAGCCCTCATTTGCTCATCAACACCCGTGCTCACCTGCGTTCCAGCGATCAGCAGAAGGACGAAGGACTTCACCCGATGCGGTTGGCGGCCCGGAGACGTAGGAAGTCAAGGTGAAGTCGGCGGCTAGCGCGGCTAGCGCGGCTAGCGCGGCTAGCGCGGCTAGCGCTCCAACAAAGTCCTCCTGGTTGTGTTGCTGTAGTCCGCTGCTAATACACCGATCCCACCTACAACTGTCTTCTTTGCAGCCTTCATTGTTCATTAAAAAAATTGCAAAAGATGTCCAGAATACTGTGGAATTATGAAATGAAAACAGAGCTTTTTGTATAGGATTCTACGGGGTACCATAACTTCCGTTACTCGGACTTCGTCACGCGCATACGTCATCATACCGCGATGTTTCAGCCGGATATTTCCCGGGAATTTTAAAATGTCACTTTATAAGTTAACCCGGCCGTATTGGCATGTGTTGCAATGTTAAGATTTCATCATTGATATATAAACTATCAGACTGCGTGGTCGGTAGTAGTGGCTTTCAGTAGGCCTTTAAACTTTATTATTACAATATATTTATCAATAATCGACGGCTACCAAAGAGGCATGCATTCAGTCACATGACTGCACTCAAACTACACACTGTAAAAAAGGGACATGATGTCAGACGAGGCTTACTTGCAGACAAAAAAAAAACATAACATTTATATCGCGCTCTCGTTTGTGTCAGCAGAAATGTTCACATTTTAGCCTACAAGCATTCCACTTCCAACCAGAGAAAACGTGTTGCGGTAAGTTGGAGAGCTTCTTTATGTCGGAGCTGTGCATATGCTGACATTCGACCCGCCATGACGTCATAAGTGAGAGTAAAATGTGCATATTTTGTAGTACATGCTGTAGTAATGTTTCTTCTCTTTCTCACACAAGCACACGGAGGCACACACACACACACACACACACACACACACACACACACACACACACACACACACACACACACACACACACACACACACACACACACACACACACACACACACACACACACACACACACACACACACACACACACACAAGGAAAAACACACACCAAGTACAGTTGTAGTGAAAGTACATGCATTCAAAAAAAGCTACTAAATGAATCAAAAGTTACTCACCAGTTAATCGGTACTCGCTTTTACTCAAGCGATTATTTAAATTGCTACTTTTCTACTTTTACTTCAGTTATATTGTTGTATATTTGATGTTTTATGTGTTGTTTACTGTTTTTAATGTAACTTTGCTGCTGCCCTCTTGGCCAGGTCTCCCTTAAAAAAGAGATCATAGATCTCAATTGGATTTTTACCTGGTTAAATAAGGGCTAAATAAAAAAATAAAAAATATTACCCTAGAGCAGGGCTGTAAAATTTGTTTTCATTGAGGGCCACATCACAGTTATGGCTGCCTTCAGAGGGCCGTTTATAAAAGTCAATATATAGGAATATAAATGTATAATTGCCTCATGATATTATCACACAATTTGATTATAGTATTTTTTTGGTGTAAAAATTGATTGCTTTAAACTCATAAGTAGGGATGTCCAATAATGGCTTTTTGCCGATATCCGATATTCCGATATTGTCCAACTCTTTGATTACCAATACCGATATCAACCGATATATACAGTCGTGGAATTAACACAATATTATGCCTAATTTGGACAACCATTTATGGTGAGGATAAGGTGCTTTAAAAAAATAAAATAAAATAAAAAATAAAATAAGATAAATAAATTAAAAACATTTTCTTGAATAAAAAAGAAAGTAAAACAAACAAGAAACTAGTAATTAATGAAAATGAGTCAAATTAAGTGTTAAAGGTTAGTACTATTAGTGGACCAGCATGTGTGCTTACGGACTGTATCCCTTGCAGACTGTAATGATATATATTGATATATAATGTAGGAAGCAGAATATTAATAACAAAAAGAAACAACCCTTTTGTGTGAATGAGTGTGAATGGGGGAGGGAGGTTTTTTGGGTTGGTGCACTAATTGTAAGTGTATCTTGTGTTTTTTATGTGGATTTAATAAAAAAAAATAAAAATAAATAAAAATAAAAAAGATACCTATAATAAAAAAAAAGATACCGATAATTTCCGATATTACATTTTAACGCAGGCCGATATTATCGGACATCTCTACTCATAAGTCAAGGTGAGATGCAGATACTTTTTTTTTTTTTTTTTTACAAAACAATTGTCATACGGTACAGAATAATATAATATGTGTTGCATGATCAAATACTGTTAAAGGTGCCATGTGTGATAATGTGGCCAGAAATGGTATTGCAATCATGGTTCCAATTATGTAGTCCTCTCCCTGACTGAGGTTGCCAGATACGCAGCCGAATCCAGCTCCATGGACTGGGCTACTCCTAGACTTAGACTTGGACTTAGACAAACTTGAATGAGCCAAAACTGTCAGGTGCCCAGGGAAGAAAAAAGAGAAAAGAAGAGGAGAAACGAGAAAAAGACAGAGGTAGCAGGTAGGTAACGTTAGCCTACATGAAATTATTTGTCTGTTACAGAATGTGATAGTAACCTGGCTTTTTAGCATTTAGCTAATGTTACATGATTCGGCAATTGCTAATCAATAAATAGCTAGTTCTGTTTTAATGTCGGGTTAATATTGTGGAGGGGGCTAAATTGTTATGGAAAATAATAATGTAACGTTAGGTAATTACAGTACTCCCTGGTGTACAGTAATTTGTAAGTCATTCTAGTTAATGCAATATTAAAAAGCACAAATAGAGAACTGTAGGATCCCCTTTTTTTGTAATATAGTTGTTAAAGTCCTACTGGTTTGATATCTTGTTTTGTGCAGTGCCTTATTTATTTTGTATTTTTAATTTATTTTATGCAACTTGTTGACACGTTTTATTTTGTGTTTATGTATGTAAAAAATATTGTATTTCATATATTCATTTTCTATTTTTTGTATTAATTTATTTATCCATATTTTTTTTTATCTTGTTAACTATTCTGATTGTTAATTTGCTTTCTTTAAGTAAAAAAAAAGGTCAAAGACAAAGCTATTCGGTTTCTTGTGAGTATATACACTTCACTGCCGACGTGGGGGGGCGCCACCTAAAATCTTGCCTAGGGCGCCAGATTGGTTAGGGCCGGGCCTGTCACACACACACTAGGTGTGGTGAAATGTGTCCTCTGCATTTGACCCATCACCCTTGATCACCCCCTGGGAGGTGAGGGGAGCAGTGAGCAGCAGCGGTGGCCGCGCCCGGGAATAATTTTTGGTGATTTAACCCCCAATTCCAACCCTTGATGCTGAGTGCCAAGCAGGGAGGTAATGGCTCCCATTTTTATAGTCTTTGGTATGACTCGGCCGGGGTTTGAACTCACAACCTACCGATCACAGGGCGGACACTCCAACCACTAGGCCACTGAGTAGGTGGCCTAGTGGTTAGATTTACTAAGGTCTGACATGTTTAGTAACTTTACCTCCACATACACGTACAATGTTGTGGTGTGACATGATCCCACATGACAGTTTGGACGTTGTTCTTTATTTTCCTGTTTGATATAATTTCCTGTCCTGGTGCTCTTGTACTGGTAGTATTTCCTGTTTGGTCTCTGTGTTTTGGAACACCTTTACCTTGTGTTCCTTGTCCTGCCCACACAACTGTTCCACATTGTTATTTAGTTCTATTTAGTCCCACCTTGTTCCGTCATTCAGTGTTGGTTCATTGTCTTCTGTATACCTAAAGTGTTCTGTTGCTTTCTGTTATACGGCTGTTTCTTTTCATGCGCCTAGTACTTAATAATTAGACCTCCTGCTTGCACTTTGCCTACCTTATCTGCATCCTGAGATCACGCCAACAGCCAATATGTGCACCGGGCCATATCAAATGATGTGGCGGGCCGGAGGGCCTTGAGTTTGACACCTGTGCCCTAGGGTAACGGTACTCTTACTTGAATACACATGTTTTGTATTTTAACCACCTATTGGCTGGCAGGAGTACTGACAGGAATATTCATTTCATTCCTGGCACAAACCCAAGTCCCACAGTGTCTTGCGGCAGTCAGTGTCATCCCAGTCCCAGAGAAGAAAAGCCATAAAAGACTTAAATGACTACAGACCAGTGGCACTAAAGTCTGTGGTTATGAAGTGTTTGGAAAGGCTTCTTCTCCAATATATCAAAACCTGCCTCCCCCAGAACTTGGATCCACATCAGTTTGCCTATAGGCCAAACCGGTCCACATAGGACGCCGTCACCACTGCTCTCCACTCAGCTGTGGAACATCTGGAGCTCCCGGACACCTATGTCAGGACATGACAGCTCGGTCTTCAATACCATCATGAAGGAGAAGCTTAGCTTCCTGGGTTTACCCCCATTCCTTTGTTCCTGGATAAACAAAAACGTTCTGACCAACCGACCTCAGGTTGTTAAGGCGGGGAAACTATGCTCCTCAGTCACTCAGTGCTGGCTGACCTAAGGGATGACTGCTGAGCCCCATCCTATATAAGTATGACTGTGTCTATCCCTCGATATCTAAGTTCACCGACGACACTAGGGTGGTGGGCCTGATCCCAGGGGGTGATGAAACAGCTTACAGAGAGGAAATACAGGCGCTGGCAGGGTGGTGCACCAGGAACAATCTGTAGCTGAACACCACAAAGACCAAGGAGATGGTCATTGGTTTTAGGAAACAGAGAGGGGAACATGCTCCACTTGTACTAAATGCAGACTGTGGCCTCCTTTAAGTTACTGGGAACATACATCCCGAAGGACTGTCAGCACTTCAGCACTGGTCAAGAAGCCACACCAGAGAACCCACATCTTCCGTGTGCTGCGGAGGAACCACCTTAGAGCCAGTGCTAATGGACTGCGTAGCTGTGTGGTTTGCTGCTTGCTCTTCTGCAGACAGGAAGGCCCTGCAGACAGGAACCAGTACAGCGGAGAAGATTATTGGCCGCCCTCTGCCATACTGAGAAGACTTTGCTCGCTCTTGTACAGCAAAGAAAATCCTGGCAGACGACTCTCACCTTGGACAGCATTTGTTTAACCTGTTGCCAACAGGGAAGAGACTTTGGTCACACAAGAGTGTTACGTGTGGGTCGCAACTTACTGCGAGGTTCGTTCTCCTGGGATGCAAACGGACGACTCCGGACAGGACTTGCCGGTAGGAGCATGATTTAATCTTGAAACAAGAACAACCGACGGAACAAGGTGCCGATAGCACTTGAAGCTAGATACTTAGCTGGGGCTAGGAGACAAGCAAAACTTACGTAACCGTAGCGTGAAGCGAACAAAGAAGCCAGGGCGAGTGACCGGTAAAGGCAGGCTTAAATAATGTCTCTGCTTACAAACAGGTGAGCGTCCCGAACACCAGAGGCAGGTGAAAATCATAAGTAGCCATCGGTAACAAACTCAGGAGGTGCACAAACAGGAACTGAAGGAGTACAAAACAAACACAAAACATGATCCGGACCACGGATCATGACAAAGAGATGGACAGTAAAAAACAGTTTTTAAGATATTTAATCAGTCCCAAAATCTTACAGTGTTTTCCATTGTTGCACTGCTGTTTGTACCGGTATTTCTACTTCTAGTTTAACTGTACCTAACAGAGTAGCTGCCTGTAATTGTGTCATACTCTCGTGTTTGACGACTAAAAAGCATTCTATTCTATTTTATTCTACAAAGTAAGAATGTCTAATATGTATAACCACAGTGACTAACTTGTGGTAATCTGTGGCCATTGTTCTCAGTTGAAAAGGGGTGAATCCTTCCAGTTGGGAGTGAGGTCTGGCCCCAGGTGCAAAAGTTCAAGGATATTGGGAAGGAGCAGAAGATCGACAAGTGAATTATGGAAGTTAACAGTAAAGCAATCAGTAGTGAAAAAAGAGCCGAGCAGGAAAACCTAGCTTTCAATTTACTGGTTGATGTACGATCCTGCCCTTACCTACGGTCACAAGCTCTGGGTAGAGACGGAAAAAGCGAGATTGTGAATAAAGCAGCCCAAATGTGTTTACTCTTCAGGATTTTTGGACTATGACAGATGAGGAGCTCGGTCATCTAAGAGAAGCTTCACATTAGGAGGAGCCAATTGAGGTGGATCGGGCATATAGTCCTGGACGCCTCCCTGGTGAGGTGCTCAATGTCGAGCCGAATTGAGGACCTAAGGTAAATTTAGGATAAGATGGAGGGATTATGTCTCACAACTGGCCTCAGTGTCCTCATAGTGGAACTGAAAGAGGTGACCGTAAATGAAAGTCCGGGCGTCTCTCATGAGACTGCTGCCTGGACCCGATAAGCCAAAGAAAATGTTGCATGGTTGCTATTGGCATGACCCCAGGATGCAGAGACTGTAGGCCAGACCTGGGCAAATTAAGGCCTGTTAAGATGTTCAATCTGGCCCGCCGGACATTACCAAATCATTTATTTTAAGATCGTTAAGATGGAAAGTGTAGCTGCCATTATGATGTGCAGTGATGCTTTCAAATTACTGTACGTCTTGAACCGTACAAAGTATTTCAATGGTTGGAACTTTGCATGACATACTAGTTAATATGGTAATCTAATGAGTTACTATGGTAATTAAGTCACAGCAACTCAGATGAGGCACCAAGCAGTGTGGGTGGGGAGCGTTTCCACAGAGTGTTTCCAGAACGCCCAGCCTGAAATGCGGGTGTCAGGGACAGACACGGAAGTAGATTTTTACAAGAAAGTTCTAAAGCTTAGTGATGTATCAGATGTATCAGATATGTTGATCGAAGGGGGTGTGACGTTCACATGTTGTCAATATTCAGTGTTTTATTGTTCATAGTTAATATTGTAAATCCCACATTATTTATTTACATGTACATTCTCATTCAGTCATACATTTTTTAGCAATTAATCAGACATTATTGTGAGGTTTTGTATCAGTGTTCCTAAAAACCAGATATAGCGGCCCCCAGACACTTTTTTTTCTCAAAATTTGGTGCCCCGAGTCAAAATAATTGCCCTGGTCTGCTATAGGCCAAGCGCAGATCGGACGGTCTTTTGATTCAGACTAGGCAGGCAATAATCAGCAGGCACACCATGACTATTAGTCACGATAAACAAACAAACCAGGGTCGCAAAGAAGGCACTGAAGGATAAACCCTCCGAAGCAGGTGAGTCTCCTGATCACTAATCGGGGACGGCGTGGCGCCGTTGGGAGAGTGGCCGTGCCAGCAACCTGAGGGTTACTGGTTCAATCCCCACCTTCTACCAACCTAGTCACGTCCGTTGTGTCCTTGAGCAAGACACTTCACGCTGGCTCCTGATGGGTGCTGGTTAGCGCCTTGCATGGCAGCTCCCGCCATCAGTGTGTGAATGTGTGTGTGAATGGGTGAATGTGGAAATAGTGTCAAAGCGCTTTGAGTACCTTGAAGGTAGAAAAGCGCTATACAAGTATAACCCATTTATCATTTACTAATCAAGAGCTAGTGTGGATAATGGCTAGCATCGAAAGAGTGGTGAAATCACAGAAAGACATAACGGAAACAGGAAACGGAAAACAAAAATAAGAGCGCAAGGTACACTGTTAAAAAAAAAATCTGTAAAAAAACGGTCATCTACTGGCAGCTACGGCTGCCAAACCAAAACCATAAAATTAAAGTAACACTTGTAAACCAAATGATGATCAAAACATTATATTTACAGAAATTTTCATGAAACGTTTTGCGGAAAAATATCGTAATTTTACAGATTTTTACTAAATTACTAAAATCAACCACCTTTAATAAAGTGACGATGCAAACAGTTCTGCAGAAAAATACCTTTATTCTACAGAGTTTTTCCAAATTATTACGATCAAACACCTTTAATGAAGTGACAAGGCTGGCAGTTCCACAGAAAAATACCATTATTTTACAGATTTTTTCTGAATTGTTAAGATCAACCACCTTTAATAAAGTGACGATGCAAACAGTTCTGCAGAAAAATACCTTTATTCGATTGTTAGTATGGACATAGACTTCTATATAACATATTTAATGATAGATAATTACTGTATTTTTTTTACATGAATTTGAAAGTAATTTAAGAAAACAGAAAATGCTATGTATAATTAATTTGGTATTTTTCTGTAAAAAAAATAGAAATATACATAGTTTGTCATTACTGGCATATTACTTAAAATAACAGGCGGATTGTTTATTTACAGATAATGTATTCAATTATACAGTTTTATAAACTATTTAAAAAAAATAGAAAAATTACTGTAGAAATTTAGAGCAAATTAACCATAAAAATAGGATTTTTTTTTACAGTGTAGGGCTGGGCGATATATGGAATATACTGGATATATCGCGGGTTTGTCTCTGTGCGATATTGAACACGACTATATTGTGATATTGGAGTATACGTTCTCACGCAGTTGCTTTTAGCTGCGGGCATTACACTACAGCAGGAGTCTCCAACGCGGTGCCAGCGGGCACCAGGTAGCCCATAAGGACCAGATGAGTAGCCCGCTGGCCTGTTCTAAAAATAGCTCAGATAGCAGCACTTACCAGTGAGCTGCCTCTATTTTTTAAATTGTATTTATTTACTAGCAAGCTGGTCTTGCGTTGCCCGACATTTTTAATTCTAAGAGAGACAAAACTCAAATAGAATTTGAAAATCCAAAAATTTTTTTTAAAGACTTGGTCTTCACTTTTTTAAATAAATGCATTAATTTTTTTTTCTTTGCTTCTTATAACTTGCAGAAAGACAATTTTAGAGAAAAAATACAACCTTAAAAATGATTTTAGGATTTTTAAACACATATACCTTTTTACCTTTTAAATTCCTTACTCTTCTTTCCTGACAATTTAAATCAAAGTTCAAGTAATTTTATTTTTTTATTGTAAAAAATAATAAATACATTTTAATTTAATTCTTCATTTTAGCTTCTGTTTTTTCGACGAAGAATATTTGTGAAATATTTCTTCAAACTTATTATGATTAAAATTCAGAAAAAATATTCTGGCAAATCTAGAAAATCTGTAGAATCAAATTTAAATCTTATTTCAAAGTCTTTTGAATTTCTTTTAAAAATTTTGTTCTGGAAAATCTACAATAAATAATGATTTGTCTTTGTTAGAAATATAGCTTGGTCCAATTTGTTATATATTCTAACAAAGTGCAGATCGGATTTTAACCTATTTAAAACATGTCATCAAAATTCTAAAATTAATCTTAATCAGTAAAAATTACTAATGATGTTCCATAAATTATTTTTTAAATTTTTTCAAAAATATTCGAATTAGCTAGTTTTTCTCTTCTTTATTTTCGGTTGCATTTTGAATTTTAAAGAGTCGAAATTGAAGATAAACTATTTTTTTTGTGTTTTCTCCTCTTTTAAACCGTTCAATTAAGTGTAAATATCATTAATTAATAATAATAACATAGACTTAAAGGTAAATTGAGCAAATTGGCTATTTCTGGCAATTTATTTAAGTGTGTATCAAACTGGTAGCCCTTCGCATTAATCAGTACCCAAGAAGTAGCTCTTGGTTTCAAAAAGTTTGGTGACCCCTGCACTACAGGCTCTTCTCACTCTTTCTTGTCTCTGCTTCTCACAGAGACATAAAACAAGCGCACCTTTTTACATACGTCACATACGTACACGCCCTCGCGGAGCAGAGAGGTAGCGGCATGGGTAACGTTAGCTGTGGTGCGAGTGGTAATACGAGAGACAGAAGGTGCGGATCTGGTAACAAATGAATTAATTCCCAAGAAAAACAGCAGGGGGTCCATCGTCTGGCGGTGGTTTGGCTTCAAGCGGGAAGATGTTGAACAGACAACCGTAATATGTCAAGTGTGGGGAAAAAGCGTTGCTACAAAAAGTAGCATTACTGCTAATATGTAGCATCAGTTGAAAAGTCACCCGCTAGAGAATGAAGAGTGCTTGAAACTCCGCATGTCAACATCTCCGCTCGGTGCCACATTAACACAGTATGAAACAAATAGTCAACAACAGAAGCAGATAACGTCCGTAGGAACCTACTACATAGCGAAGGACATACACTATTTGATTTCCTATTATGCAGCTCATTTTTATTTGACACTTATTGAAATATCTTGTGTGACATCATGCACAAAAGTGCACTTTATTTGTTTTAAACTATTATAATGGCGTTCTGTACAAAAAGTGCACTTTAATTTAGTGTTGTTTTGATATGTCATCTTAGTGACATCATGCACTAAAGTGCACTAATAGCTTGTTTTAAAATGTCTCTGACAATCTGGCACTTTCTGTTTTGAAATGACATGAATGTTTGTGCCACTGCTTAATAACTGTTTAATAAATACACTTTTGCTAAATTGACTTAGTTGTGGTTTCCCTCTCTGCATGAAAGTTTAAAAGTAGCATATATTAATGCAGTATGAAGAAGAATGTTTTAATGTAGACACATAGAATCATCATACTGCTGTGATTATATGCATCAAGTGTTCATTCAAGGCTAAGGCAAAATATCCACATATATATGGTGTATTGTGACATGGACTAAACATATCCACATATATATGGTGTATGGTGACATGGACTAAACATATCCACATATATATGGTGTATCGTGACATGGACTAAACATATCCACATATATATGGTGTATGGTGACATGGACTAAACATATCCACATATATATGGTGTATCGTGACATGGACTAAACATATGCACATATATATGGTGTATCGTGACATGGACTAAACATATCCACATATATATGGTGTATCGTGACATGGACTAAACATATGCACATATATATGGTGTATCGTGACATGGACTAAACATATCCACATATATATGGTGTATCGTGACATGGACTAAACATATCCACATATATATGGTGTATCGTGACATGGACTAAACATATCCACATATATATGGTGTATGGTGACATGGACTAAACATATCCACATATATATGGTGTATCGTGACATGGACTAAACATATCCACATATATATGGTGTATGGTGACATGGACTAAACATATCCACATATATATGGTGTATCGTGACATGGACTAAACATATCCACATATATATGGTGTATCGTGACATGGACTAAACATATCCACATATATATGGTGTATCGTGACATGGACTAAACATATCCACATTTATATGGTGTATCGTGACATGGACTAAACATATTCACATATATATGGTGTATCGTGACATGGACTAAACATATCCACATATATATGGTGTATGGTGACATGGACTAAACATATCCACATATATATGGTGTATGGTGACATGGACTAAACATATCCACATATATATGGTGTATCGTGACATGGACTAAACATATCCACATATATATGGTGTATGGTGACATGGACTAAACATATCCACATATATATGGTGTATCGTGACATGGACTAAATATATCCACATATATATGGTGTATCGTGACATGGACTAAACATATTCACATATATATGGTGTATCGTGACATGGACTAAACATATTCACATATATATGGTGTATCGTGACATGGACTAAACATATCCACATATATATGGTGTATCGTGACATGGACTAAACATATCCACATATATATGGTGTATGGTGACATGGACTAAACATATCCACATATATATGGTGTATGGTGACATGGACTAAACATATCCACATATATATGGTGTATCGTGACATGGACTAAACATATCCACATATATATGGTGTATCGTGACATGGACTAAACATATCCACATATATATGGTGTATGGTGACATGGACTAAACATATCCACATATATATGGTGTATGGTGACATGGACTAAACATATCCACATATATATGGTGTATGGTGACATGGACTAAACATATCCACATATATATGGTGTATCGTGACATGGACTAAACATATCCACATATATATGGTGTATGGTGACATGGACTAAACATATCCACATATATATGGTGTATCGTGACATGGACTAAACATATCCACATATATATGGTGTATGGTGACATGGACTAAACATATCCACATATATATGGTGTATCGTGACATGGACTAAACATATTCACATATATATGGTGTATCGTGACATGGACTAAATATATCCACATATATATGGTGTATGGTGACATGGACTAAACATATCCACATATATATGGTGTATCGTGACATGGACTAAACATATCCACATATATATGGTGTATCGTGACATGGACTAAACATATCCACATATATATGGTGTATGGTGACATGGACTAAACATATCCACATATATATGGTGTATCGTGACATGGACTAAACATATCCACATATATATGGTGTATCGTGACATGGACTAAACATATCCACATATATATGGTGTATCGTGACATGGACTAAACATATCCACATTTATATGGTGTATCGTGACATGGACTAAACATATTCACATATATATGGTGTATCGTGACATGGACTAAACATATCCACATATATATGGTGTATGGTGACATGGACTAAACATATCCACATATATATGGTGTATGGTGACATGGACTAAACATATCCACATATATATGGTGTATCGTGACATGGACTAAACATATCCACATATATATGGTGTATGGTGACATGGACTAAACATATCCACATATATATGGTGTATCGTGACATGGACTAAATATATCCACATATATATGGTGTATCGTGACATGGACTAAACATATTCACATATATATGGTGTATCGTGACATGGACTAAACATATTCACATATATATGGTGTATCGTGACATGGACTAAACATATCCACATATATATGGTGTATCGTGACATGGACTAAACATATCCACATATATATGGTGTATGGTGACATGGACTAAACATATCCACATATATATGGTGTATGGTGACATGGACTAAACATATCCACATATATATGGTGTATGGTGACATGGACTAAACATATCCACATATATATGGTGTATGGTGACATGGACTAAACATATCCACATATATATGGTGTATGGTGACATGGACTAAACATATCCACATATATATGGTGTATCGTGACATGGACTAAACATATCCACATATATATGGTGTATGGTGACATGGACTAAACATATCCACATATATATGGTGTATCGTGACATGGACTAAACATATCCACATATATATGGTGTATGGTGACATGGACTAAACATATCCACATATATATGGTGTATCGTGACATGGACTAAACATATTCACATATATATGGTGTATCGTGACATGGACTAAATATATCCACATATATATGGTGTATGGTGACATGGACTAAACATATCCACATATATATGGTGTATCGTGACATGGACTAAACATATCCACATATATATGGTGTATCGTGACATGGACTAAACATATCCACATATATATGGTGTATGGTGACATGGACTAAACATATCCACATATATATGGTGTATCGTGACATGGACTAAATATATCCACATATATATGGTGTATCGTGACATGGACTAAACATATTCACATATATATGGTGTATCGTGACATGGACTAAACATATTCACATATATATGGTGTATCGTGACATGGACTAAACATATCCACATATATATGGTGTATCGTGACATGGACTAAACATATCCACATATATATGGTGTATGGTGACATGGACTAAACATATCCACATATATATGGTGTATGGTGACATGGACTAAACATATCCACATATATATGGTGTATCGTGACATGGACTAAACATATCCACATATATATGGTGTATGGTGACATGGACTAAACATATCCACATATATATGGTGTATGGTGACATGGACTAAACATATCCACATATATATGGTGTATGGTGACATGGACTAAACATATCCACATATATATGGTGTATCGTGACATGGACTAAACATATCCACATATATATGGTGTATGGTGACATGGACTAAACATATCCACATATATATCGTGTATCGTGACATGGACTAAACATATTCACATATATATGGTGTATCGTGACATGGACTAAATATATCCACATATATATGGTGTATGGTGACATGGACTAAACATATCCACATATATATGGTGTATCGTGACATGGACTAAACATATCCACATATATATGGTGTATCGTGACATGGACTAAACATATCCACATATATATGGTGTATGGTGACATGGACTAAACATATCCACATATATATGGTGTATCGTGACATGGACTAAATATATCCACATATATATGGTGTATCGTGACATGGACTAAACATATTCACATATATATGGTGTATCGTGACATGGACTAAACATATTCACATATATATGGTGTATCGTGACATGGACTAAACATATCCACATATATATGGTGTATCGTGACATGGACTAAACATATCCACATATATATGGTGTATGGTGACATGGACTAAACATATCCACATATATATGGTGTATGGTGACATGGACTAAACATATCCACATATATATGGTGTATCGTGACATGGACTAAACATATCCACATATATATGGTGTATGGTGACATGGACTAAACATATCCACATATATATGGTGTATGGTGACATGGACTAAACATATCCACATATATATGGTGTATGGTGACATGGACTAAACATATCCACATATATATGGTGTATCGTGACATGGACTAAACATATCCACATATATATGGTGTATCGTGACATGGACTAAACATATTCACATATATATGGTGTATCGTGACATGGACTAAATATATCCACATATATATGGTGTATGGTGACATGGACTAAACATATCCACATATATATGGTGTATCGTGACATGGACTAAACATATCCACATATATATGGTGTATCGTGACATGGCCTAAAAATATTGAGATATTAAAAAAAGGCCATATCGCCCAGCCCTAGCGCAAAGCTTGCAGTAAGAAACACTAAACACAGGAAAACAACAGAGAAAAACCCCAAACTGTCATGTTGAATGATCATGTTACTTAAAACAATACCTGTACAGTTCATAAAGGTGTTGTCTCCTAGACCAGTGGTCCCCAACCACCAGGCCGCGGACCGGACCGATTAGTACCGGGCCGCACAAGAAATTAAAAAAAAAAAAAAAAAAAAAAAAAAATTAAATCAACATAAAAACACAATATATACATTATATATCAATATAGATCAATCCAGTCTGCAGGGATACAGTCCGTAAGCACACATGATTGTATTTCTTTATGAAAAAAATAAAAAATAATAAAATAAATAAATACACCCCCCCCCCCGGTCCGTGGGACAAATTTTTCAAGCGTTGACCGGTCCGCAGCTAGAAAAAGGTTGGGGACCACTGTCCTAGACCAAACTACTTCCAAATCAAACTTTATTGTGCGTGCTACACTGCAAAAAGTCAGTGTTCAAAAACAAAAACAAAACAATACAAAAATTAGGGGTGTTTTACTTGAACAAAGCAAACTTATCTGCCAATAGAACAAGAAAATTCGGCTTGTCAAGACTTTCCAAAAAAAGTAAAATTAGCTAACCTCAATGAACCCCAAAATACCTTAAAATAAGTATATTCTCACTAATAACAAGTGCACTTTTCTTGGTAGAAAAAAAAATAGACCTTTTTGCTCAATATGTTGAAAAATATTCTTAAATGAAGTAAATGCTAGTGCCATTATCTTGACATAATGATATGCGCTCGGCATCATGAATTTGTATTTCATGCTTGAAGTAAGAAATGATTACTTTACAAAAGTAGTTTTATACTTGTGAGCATTGGCGTTGTTAGGCCAATTTTAGGGGGGCTCAAGCCCCCCTAAAATGTTCTTAAGCCCCCCTAAATAATTTGGTGTTACACTTCATAGTGTAAGGTAGAGAGCCCCTTTAGTGCGTCGGTATCCAATCCATTCCACTTGTTCATATAGAAAATGCCCACATCACTCAAAATCCGGTCCGCATTTTCTCTGCGACCTTTCTTGCGGTCCTTGGACTTGTTCATATAGAAAATGCCCACATCACTCAAAATCCGGTCCGCATTTTCTCTGCGACCTTTCTTGCGGTCCTTGGACTTGTTCATATAGAAAATGCCCACATCACTCAAAATCCAGTCCACATTTTCTCTGCGACCTTTCTTGCGGTCCTTGGACTTGTTCATATAGAAAATGCCCACATCACTCAAAATCCAGTACGCATTTTCTCTGCGACCTTGCTTGCGGTCCTGCAGGTGTATCAAGCACATTAGCACACAGCACTGCAGAACAAGAACCTTGTGTCTGCAATTGTAAATAATTTAGTTTTTAAGTTTTGTGTTTCTTGTAGAATCTATATAAAGTAATATAAATTAGCCTATTGTTAAAATAATGAAAAAAAACATCATTAAATATATTTGTTTTATTGTATTGTTACATTAATAGCTGTTGTATTATTATAGGATGGCTTGTTAAACATTTCATAGGATTTTCAGAGGGTGGAAAAACCAAGACATTTAATTTAACATTTTAAAATGAATAAATACATAAAAAGAAAAAGAAAAAAAAATGGTTAAAAGCCATCGTCCCGGGGAGCATTTAATTTCGTCCCGTGCATTTTTTTACCGTCCCCGGGACGACGGGACTACGTTAATCTCAAGCCCTGGAAGTTACATTTTATTGTTTGCATGATTTGTTTCAGCATTGCACTTTGAAGACGGTCCCTTAGCTCTTTGACAGCTTTGGCTCTTTTTCAGATCAGCAGACGGACTCTAAGTGTTTCTTATTTACAGTATATATAAAAGTTTCTTATTTCTATTCAGACTTCCATATATATTTAATTTCCTTAACGGCTTGCCATAATATATATATATATATATATATATATATATATATATATATATATATATATATATATATATATATATATATATATATATATATATATATATATATATATATATATATATATATATATATATATATATATATATACATATATATATATATACATATATATATATATATATATATATATATATATACATATATATATATATATATATATATATATATATATATATATATATATATATATATATATATATATATATATATATATATATATATATATATATATATATATATATATATATATATATATATATATATATATATATATATATATATATCTCCTGGGACCCCCCCCTGTCCTTAAAAGCTAGTGACGCCCCTGCTTGTGAGTGTTGATGACACAGCTTTGCAACACTTGATATTCTAGTTTCAAGCATGTTTTACTCAATATAGGTCATCAAATCTCAGCAACAAGCTGTAATATCTTACTGAGATCATTTAGGACCAAAACCCTTAAAACAAGTAAAACACTCTCAAATAAAATCTGCTTAGTGAGAAGAATTATCTTATCAGATAGAAAAATAAGCAAATATCACCCTTATTTGAGATATTTCATCTTACTTAGATTTCAGTTTTTGCAGTGTGATTCGACATTGAAAATGGGTGTAAACTCATCCAAGTTTTGCTCAAAAGAACTGAAACATTCCACCATGACTTAATGTCGATGACATTTTGAAGTGAGTGATTTCTTTTTAGGTCCGTCCTTGCTTGGACGGACTCTGGAGAGTTCCGGAGCAGGTGTGAAGGATTTGTATTACCATAACGTCCCAGGGGAGGGGGGAACATTTTATTTCGAAATCCAAATGAATCAACCAGTCAACGAGCATACCAGAGCGGCTCGAAACTTGGAGCGTCTACTGTACTTCATAAGTACAAGTGCACGTAAACAATGTTCCCCCTTTATCATCCTCGTGACAAGATCCCGCCCATCTTTAACGCGACATTACTCATCTTTTCGAGCTGAATACACAAACACGCTTGTGTGGGCTCACAACACACGTTGGAGCTTGGAGCACCGAGGGAGGTGTTCTTTCTGTGTGTGTGTGTGTGTGTGTGTGTGTGTGTGTGTGTGTGTGTGTGTGTGTGTGTGTGTGTGTGTGTGTGTGTGTGTGTGTGTGTGTGTGTGTGTGTGTGTGTGTGTGTGTGTGACCCATGTGCGTCCTCTCCTGACTCCAAGTCTTGCCCAACAGGGAGTGTTTTTATGGTATCCAAGGGCAATGGGCGAGTGAGGGTGGGGGAGTCTGATGGTGTAGAGGCACACTTTCTACTCTGCACTGCAAAAAGTGAAACCTAAGTAAGACGAAATATCTCAAATAAGGGTGATATTTGCTTATTTTCTGTCTGATAAGATAATTCTTCTCACTAAGCAGATTTTATGTTCGAGTGTTTTACTTGTCTTGGTCCTAAATGATCTCAGTAAGATATTACAGCTTGTTGCTGAGATTTGATGACCTATATTGAGTAAAACATGCTAGAAACTAGAATATCAACTGTTGCAAAGCTGTGTCATCAACACTCACAAGTAGAAAACTACTTTTTTAAAGGCCTACTGAAAGCCACTACTACCGACCACGCAGTCTGATAGTTTATATATCAATGATGAAATCTTAACATTGCAACACATGCCAATACGGCCGGGTTAACTTATGAAGTGACATTTAAAATTTCCCGGGAAATATCCGGCTGAAACGTCGCGGTATGATGACGTATGCGCGTGACGAAGTCAGAGTAACGGAAGTTATGGTACCCCGTAGAATCCTATACAAAAAGCTCTGTTTTCATTTCATAATTCCACAGTATTCTGGACATCTTTTGCAATTTGTTTAATGAACAATGAAGGCTGCAAAGAAGACAGTTGTAGGTGGGATCGGTGTATTAGCAGCGGACTACAGCAACACAACCAGGAGGACTTTGTTGGAGAGCAGACGCGCTAGCCGCCGACCTCACCTTGACTTCCTACGTCTCCGGGCCGCCAAACGCATCGGGTGAAGTCCTTCGTCGCTCCGTCGATCGCTGGAACGCAGGTGAGCACGGGTGTTGATGAGCAGATGAGGGCTGGCTGGCGTAGGTGGAGAACTAATGTTTTTAGCATAGCTCTGTGCGGTCCGGTTGCTAAGTTGCTAAGTTAGCTTCAATGGCGTCGTTAGCACTGCATTGTTAACCTTCGCCAGCCTGGAAAGCATTAACCGTGTATTTACATGTCCACGGTTTAATAGTATTGTTGATTTTCTATCTATCCTTCCAGTCAGGGCTTTATTTTTTTTGTTTCTATGTGCAGTTAAAGCACGATGCTATCACGTTAGCTCGTAGCTAAAGCATTTCGGCGATGTATTGTCGTGGAGATAAAAGGCACTGAATGTCCATTTCGCGTTCTCGACTCTCATTTTCAAGAGGATATAGTATCCCAGGTGGTTTGAAATACAAATCCGTGATCCACAATAGAAAAAGGAGAGTGTGGAATCCAATGAGCCAGCTTGTACCTAAGTTACGGTCAGAGCGAAAAAAGATACGTCCATCACTGCCTCTCAAGTACTTCACTGTAACGTTCCTCATCTACGAATCTTTCATCCTCGCTCAAATTAATGGGGTAATCGTCACCTTCTCGGTCCGAATCTCTCTCGCTCCATTGTAAACAACGGGGAATTGTGAGGAATACTAGCTCCTGTGACGTCACGCTACTTCCGCTACAGGCAAGGCTTTTTTTTTTATCAGCGAGCAAAAGTTGCTAACTTTTCAAACATTATCTCCTCTGAGCGCGTTTGTCGTGTCGGCTTCAAATTAGCACAGGAGAGAGATTGAACCCTTCTGATTAAAAGTTGATGAAAGAGTTTTAATTACTGCTACGGTTTGGATTTTATGAGCCCTCAAAGTCGGTCCCATCCATCGCTGCTTGCAGCTTTAATTTTACTTGTTTTGGAAAGTCTTCACAAGCCAAATTTTCTTGTTCTATTGGCAGATAATTTTGCTTAGTTCAAAGAAATTCCCACTAATTTTTGTATTCTGTTTTTCTTGTTTTTGAACACTGACTTTTTGCAGTGTGATTTGTGTGCATGTCTGATTGGCTGCAGAATTGTGCGTGTGTAAAAGCTGCATGCGGGGCTATGCATGCATGTGTGTGTGTGTGTGTGTGTGTGTGTGTGTAGTGCTTGGAAAGTGTTGTTGTCAACAGGCTAACTGTTGCTGACAAGCACACGCTGACTACCGGAGTCAAAAAGTTAAACGCACTCTATGCTCCTTCTACTCCCCCGAGGCTGCCTCTCTCTCTCTCTTTCGATGTTCCCTCCTCCCCATTTTTATTTTCTATATTTCTCTCTCTGTCATACCCTCCTGCTTTTTCTCTGTCCTGGCACTTTTTTTTTTTTTTTTTTTTCTTCTTCTTCTTTTTGCTCCCTCCTCCCTCCACTCGCCATCTCTGATGGTTTTAGCAGAGGTGTGACTCATTGGGCATTGCGCCACAATGTCAGGTAGTGAGCAAAAAGGGGGCGGAAGGGGGGCATTGAGGGAAAAATAGATGGAGGGGGGGGCGTATTTTTTAAGTGGTGAGGTATAGTGTAAAAAATGGGGGGGGGGGGGGTTATAGATATGTAAAACTGAGTGGAATGTGCAAAAAGGAAAGAGTGAGAGAGAACCGGGGGAGGCGAGGGAGAGGGAGGGGTGTACAGTCAGCACAAGGAAAACATAAAAAGGAGGGAAATGAATAATTTGATGGTTTCCGTCACAATTTAGTCCCCCCCCCCCCCGCTCATGTTTTGGCCTGGGCACCGGTTCGCCGAGCTGACCGATGTGTTTATGTGCAAACCTGCCCGCGGGCACGGTCTCATTCATGACTTTTTTTGGGGGGGCTTTCAAAGTAATTAGGCGGGAGGGTCATTAGTAGACGGGCGCGTATGTTTTGGGGGTAAACGGGAGGATAATGAGGGCCAAGATGGAGGAGAGCTTCAAGAAGGGGAAGGTTAATAAACAGGCACCTTCATGTTCATGATGCATGTCAGTCAAGTGTGTTGTGCCCCCCCCCCAGGCAGGGGTTCTCCACCTTGGCACACACCCCAAACACACACACACACACACTAACACACATTTTTGGCTGATATTATGAACACCGCTGTTTTTTTTTTCTTCCTCCATGTGATGAAACATTGTAATGAATTATTTTTCTCTCATGTGCCCCGAGGTCTAGGTCAGTGCGAGGACACGCTGGTATTGATTATTATCAATGTCAATGGAGTTTTTCTGTTCTTTTGAAGGTTTTCGCTGTGAAGAGATGAGACAATAAACACGCTTCTATATGGAAAGGGCGATGTTGATCGGGTCCAAAAGTGGCACCGTCATTTTCGGGGAAAATGTGCCTCAAATGTATGATGCAACAACTTCGAGTTCACACCATCGACATGCAGAACTTAGCAAACGTACGCTCTGTGAGCCTCTCGATTTACGTTTGCTTTTGGTAACACTTTAGTATGCACTGTAAAAAAAAATCCTATTTTTATGGTTAATTTACTCTAAATTTCTACTGTAATTTTTCTATTTTTTTTAAATAGTTTATAAAACTGTAGAATTGAAGACATGATCTGTAAATAAACAATCCGCCTGTTATTTTAAGTAATATGCCAGTAATGACAAACTATGTATATTTCTATTTTTTTTTACAGAAAAATATCAAATGAATTATACATAGCATTTTCTTTTTTCTTAAATTACTTTCAAATTCATGTAAAATTACAGTAATTATCTTTCTTTAAATATGTAGCTTGTTATATAAAAGTCTATGTCCATACTAACAATGTAGAATAAAGGTATTTTTCTGCGGAACTGTTTGCATCGTCACTTTATTAAAAGTGGTTGATCTTAACAATTCAGAAAAAATCTGTAAAATAATGGTATTTTTCTGTGGAACTGCCAGCATTGTCACGTCATTAAAGGTGTTTGGTCGTAATAATTTGGAAAAACTCTGTAGAATAAAGGTATTTTTCTGCAGAACTGTTTGCATCGTCACTTTATTAAAGGTGGTTGATCTTAATAATTTAGTAAAAATCTGCAAAATTACGATATTTTTCCGCAAAACGTTTCATGAAAATCTCTGTAAATATAATGTTTTTGATCATTATTTGGTTTACAATGTTTTACTTTAATTTTATGGTTTTCGTTACAGAATTTTTTTTTACAGTGTGGGGAACACATATTCACCATTAATTACTTGCTTATTAACATGCAAATTAGTAACATATTGGCTCTTAATTAGTCATTATTAAGTACTTATTAAATAAAATGGGTTATACTTTTATAGCGCTTTTCTACCTTCAAGGTACTCAAAGCGCTTTGACACTATATCCTAAGGGTGTAACGGTACGTGTATTTGTATTGAACCGTTTTGGTATGGGGGTTTCGGTTCGGTTCAGAGGTGTACCGAACGAGTTTCCACACGGACATACCAAGTAGCGTACCGCAATAGACCCGCATCAACAATTAAAACATATCTTATAGAAGGCCTTACTGACAACAACTCGTGATCTGATTGGCTATCGCAACTGTCTGTGACAGTGTACAGGGTTACAGAACAGGAACACTGATGGGTCGCCAAAGGCGCCCCGTAAAAGATAAGAAAAAGGTAAAACGCTGGGGAAGAAAATGAGTCTCAATGTAGACTGGGCTCCTAAGGGGGCCTAGTCTGGAGTCGGGAAAAACCTCCATGCAATGCACACATAATGTTGTTACATTTAATCACGACAACTCGCAACAGAGGGGCGGGGAATTGGGGCCCTGGAGGTCGACTGCTGCTATGGAGCGCTGCCAGCCGTCCATCACCCCGAGGGGAAACAAGCGGTGATGAAGGCGTGGGGTGGGGGAGGGTGTGTGTGTGTGTGTATGTGCCCATTGTCTTGGGTGTGATGATGTAATGTTCATAGGCTGGGGCCGTTCTGCATGCAAGCAAAAGTTCGACTCCAGGTGTCGTTGAGGAGGGAGGGAGGTCAAAAGCTGTTCCTGTTGTTGGAGCGTCAAGGCCATTTGAGGGAGTCAAATCATAGATTAGGGTGTTTGTTTTCCGCGAGCAGACAATACAATGACTTGTCTGTTCTATTCGTCCATGCTGGCTGCTCTCATATTCAATGTTTCCTTTTCAAGCTTCTCCATGATGTGATCCATCTTGCGATTCAGTTCAGAAATCGCCCCAGTCTGTGATCCCACAGCCCGGCCCAAACCTTCCATTGCGACAAACAGCCTTTGGGCTCCTTGAGTGGCTGCCATCGTCTTACGAATTTGACGATACACCAGAGCAATGCCCAGCCCAATCAGCAGGTTTCCCCGCGATCACGGCCTGGGAACGCCTCCGGATCCCCCGGGAGGGGCTGCACGAAGTGGCTGGGGGGGAGGGAAGTCTGGGCTTCCCTGCTTAGGACCTTGGATAAGCGGAAGAAGATGGATGGATGGACGAAGTGCGAACTTGCTCAGTGGCCTTGTGGTTAGAGTGTCCGCCCTGAGATCAGTAGGTCGTGATTTCAAACCCCGGCCGAGTCATACCAAAGACTATAAAAATGGGACCCGTAACCTCCCTGCTTGGCACTCAGCATCAAGGGTTGGAATTGGTGGTTAAATCACCAAAATGATTCCCGAGCGCGGCCACCCCTGCTGCTCACTGCCCCCCTCACCTCCCAGGGGGCGGAACAAGGGGATGGGTCAAATGCAGAGGTTAATTTCACCACACCTAGTGTGTGTGTGACTATCAGTGGTACTTTGACTTTTTTTTGCTTTCACGCCGAGCACCGGCGGTCAGCAGTCCTCAGCATTGTGCAACGCAGGTTGAAAACAAGCACCGGGTCACGGCAAAACGATGATTTTTGCAGTTCGAACGTGTTGCGGTGTTGCCATTACGTCCTCCCCGCCTGATGAAGTGAGAACATGCTGATCCGGTTATGACGGAGCCAATGAGGAGGAGGAGGATCAAAGTCATCCTGATAGATTGCCATCACCACTCCCACCTGTTTCCTCTGGAATGCGCTCCTCCGGCCAACGTGCGTGTGTGCACGCGCGCGCACGTGTGTTATGTCTATCGGACTGTTTAGGTTTCTGCATGTGTGCCCGGCTTTTTTTGCATGTGTTACCCGGCCGAGGAGAAAACCTGTGTATATTTCTGTGTGTGTGTGTGTGTGTGTGTGTGTGTGTGTGTGTGTGTGTGTGTGTGTGTGTGTGTGTGTGTGCAGTCTGTTTCAACACGTCGGCAATTTGCGGGAATTTTATAATCTGGAGCTGGAATATGCGCTCATGTCTGTGTCTGTCTAGCTCTGCTCCACCGCCTCCTCCCCCTGGTTCTGTTCTCGCTCTCCGACATATAGTAGGGCCTCCAAACATGCCAACCTCTTCCTGTTGGTCTCCTCTTTCGCCAGCTCCATCGCCGTGCCTCTTTTCTTCTGCCCAGAAGTGCTCCGACGCCAGCTCAGCGACAGGCAGTTTCTCATGGACACACACACTTACACACACACACTTGCACAATATTGCCAAAAAGTATTTGGCCACCTGCCTTGATTCACATATGAACTTGAAGTGCCATCCCATTCCTAACCCATAGGGTTCAATATGATGTCGGTCCACCTTTTGCAGCTATTACGGCTTCAACTCTTCTGGGAAGGCTGTCCACAAGGTTGCCGAGTGCGTTTATAGGAATTTTCGACCATTCTTCACAAAAGCCCACTGGTGAGGTCACACGCTGATGTTGGTGGAGAAGGCCTGGCTCTCTGTCTCCGTTATAATTTATCCCAAAGCAGGGCCGGCCCGTGGCATAGGCCGTATAGGCAAATGCTAAGGGCGCCGTCCATCAGGGGGCGCCACGCCAGTGCCACAAATGTTAGAGAAAAAACAAAACAAAAACAAAGTTGGTACTATTATTTCTAAATACAAAAAATAATCCCACGTTAATTAAAATGCAAAGTAAAGCCTATTTAATAGAAATATAATTTTTTACAACATTACGCCCCCTCTCCCCCCGCCCGGTGCGCCCCCTCCCTTCCCGTATCATGACTCTTACCACATCAAAAAATGAACACAAGATGTCAAAACGGCCAAAACTGTCAGGTGCCCAGGGAAGAAAAAAGAGAAAAGAAGAGGAGGAGAAACGAGAAAAAGACAGAGGTAGCAGGTAGGTAACGTTAGCCTACATGAAATTATTTGTCTGTTACAGAATGTGATAGCAACCTGGCTTTTTAGCATTAAGCTAATGTTACATGATTCGGCAATTGCTAATCAATAAATAGCTAGTTCTGTTTTAACGTCGGGTTAATATTGTGGAGGGGGCTAAATTGTTATGGAAAATAATAATGTAACGTTAGGTAATTACAGTACTCCCACCTTACATTCCTCAGGGACATTTGTATTAGATCTTTTAAGCAGGTGTTTTTTGTTTACATTGTTATTGCCTTCTGGTTAGCTAATGTTTGCCCTGCAGGTAATAGTCACTTTTCCACCCCTGTATATATTAGGTATAGTTGTAAGCCTAGCTGTTAAAGTGCACATCATTAATGTTAATTAAGCAATATCACATGAGAGGGAATGCTGTTTTTTAATTTGAGCACTGCTGTGATTCGGTTAAAGATAATCATAACATAACATTCTCATATAATATGTTAATTTGCTTTCTTTAAGTAAAAAAAAAGGTCAAAGACAAAGCTATTTGGTTTCTTGTGAGTATATACACTTCACTGCCGATGTGGGGGGCGCCACCTAAAATCTTGCTTAGGGCGCCAGATTGGTTAGGGCCAGGCCTGTCCCAAAGGCATACTTGCCAACCCTCCCGATTTTCCCGGGAGACTCCCGAATTATAGTGCCCCTCCCGAAAATCTCCCGGGGCAACCATTCTCCCGAATTTCTCCCGATTTCCACCTCTAGCGTCCTCTACAACAGTGTTTTTCAACCACTGTGCGGCGGCGCACACTAGTGTGCCGTGAGATACAGTCTGGTGTGCCGTGGGAGATTATCTAGTTTCACCTATTTGGGTTAAAAATATTTTTTTGCAAACCAGTAATTATAGTCTGCACATTATGTGTTGTTGTTGAGTGTCGGTGCTGTCTAGAGCTCGGCAGAGTAACCGTGTAATACTCTTCCATATCAGTAGGTGGCAGCCGGTAGCTAATTGCGTTGTAGATGTCAGGAACAGCGTGCAGGTAAAAAGGTGTCTAATGCTTAAACCAAAAATAAACAAAAGGTGAGTGCCCCTAAGAAAAGGCATTGAAGCTTAGGGAAGGCTATGTAGAACGAAACTAAAACTGAACTGGCTACAAAGTAAACAAAAACAGAATGCTGGACGACAGCAAAGACTTACTGTGGAGCAAAGACAATGTACATCCGAACATGACATGACAATCAACAATGTCCACACAAAGAAGGATAAAAACAACTGAAATATTCTTGATTGCTAAAACAAAGTAGATGCGGGAAATATCGCTCAAAGGAAGACATGAAACTGCTACAGGAAAATACCAAAAAAAGAGAAAAAGCCACCAAAATAGGAGCGCAAGACAAGAAGTAAAACACTACACACAGGAAAACAGCAAAAAAGGTGTCTAATGCTTAAACCAAAAATAAACAAAAGGTGAGTGCCCCTAAGAAAAGGCATTGAAGCTTAGGGAAGGCTATGTTGAACAAAACTAAAACTGAACTGGCTACAAAGTAAACAAAAACAGAATGCTGGACGACAGCAAAGACTTACTGTGGAGCAAAGACAATGTACAATCCGAACATGACATGACAATCAACAATGTCCCCACAAAGAAAGATAAAAACAACTGAAATATTTTTGATTGCTAAAACAAAGTCGATGCGGTAAATATCGCTCAAAAGGAAGACATGAAACTGCTACAGGAAAATACCAAAAAAAGACAAAAAGCCACCAAAATAGGAGCGCAAGACAAGAAGTAAAACACTACACACAGGAAAACAGCAAAAAAGGTGTCTAATGCTTAAACCAAAAATAAACAAAAGGTGAGTGCCCCTAAGAAAAGGCATTGAAGCTTAGGGAAGGCTATGTAGAACGAAACTAAAACTGAACTGGCTACAAAGTAAACAAAAACAGAATGCTGGACGACAGCAAAGACTTACTGTGGAGCAAAGACAATGTACATCCGAACATGACATGACAATCAACAATGTCCACACAAAGAAGGATAAAAACAACTGAAATATTCTTGATTGCTAAAACAAAGTAGATGCGGGAAATATCGCTCAAAGGAAGACATGAAACTGCTACAGGAAAATACCAAAAAAAGAGAAAAAGCCACCAAAATAGGAGCGCAAGACAAGAAGTAAAACACTACACACAGGAAAACAGCAAAAAAGGTGTCTAATGCTTAAACCAAAAATAAACAAAAGGTGAGTGCCCCTAAGAAAAGGCATTGAAGCTTAGGGAAGGCTATGTTGAACAAAACTAAAACTGAACTGGCTACAAAGTAAACAAAAACAGAATGCTGGACGACAGCAAAGACTTACTGTGGAGCAAAGACAATGTACAATCCGAACATGACATGACAATCAACAATGTCCCCACAAAGAAAGATAAAAACAACTGAAATATTCTTGATTGCTAAAACAAAGTCGATGCGGTAAATATCGCTCAAAAGGAAGACATGAAACTGCTACAGGAAAATACCAAAAAAAGACAAAAAGCCACCAAAATAGGAGCGCAAGACAAGAAGTAAAACACTACACACAGGAAAACAGCAAAAAAGGTGTCTAATGCTTAAACCAAAAATAAACAAAAGGTGAGTGCCCCTAAGAAAAGGCATTGAAGCTTAGGGAAGGCTATGTAGAACAAAACTAAAACTGAACTGGCTACGAAGTAAACAAAAACAGAATGCTGGACGACAGCAAAGACTTACTGTGGAGCAAAGACAATGTACATCCGAACATGACATGACAATCAACAATGTCCCCACAAAGAAAGATAAAAACAACTGAAATATTCTTGATTGCTAAAACAAAGTAGATGCGGGAAATATCGCTCAAAGGAAGACATGAAACTGCTACAGAAAAATACCAAAAAAAGAGAAAAAGCCACCAAAATAGGAGCGCAAGACAAGAAGTAAAACACTACACACAGGAAAACAGCAAAAAAGGTGTCTAATGCTTACACCAAAAATAAACAAAAGGTGAGTGCCCCTAAGAAAAGGCATTGAAGCTTAGGGAAGGCTATGTAGAACAAAACTAAAACTGAACTGGCTACAAAGTAAACAAAAACAGAATGCTGGACGACAGCAAAGACTGTATGGTCAACAGCCATACAGGTCACACCGAGGGTGTCCGTATAAACAACTTTAACACTGTTACAAATATGCGCCACACTGTGCACCCACACCAAACAAGAATGACAAACACATTTCGGGAGAAAATTACTATTTTTTTAATTAACATTGAGCTGCTAATGTTATCTGTGCTGTCCAGGTGTTATATCTTGTTTTCTTAGACTTGTCATGTCTGACAAACAGAACTTCTAAAATCCAAACCGTTGATTCGGCCTCGGCCTATGCTCCCTTGTCCTGTGGTGTCCCTCAGGGTTCCAATCCGGTTTTCAGTGTACATCTTGCCCATTCAACACATTAAAAAAAAAAAACCATAATATATCGTCTCATCTTTATGCGGATGATACGCAAATCTATGTGCCTTTAAAAAGAAAAAGTGGCACATGTTTAAAATCAAACTTTCTAAACTTAAATGAGAACAAGACAGAAATTATTGTTTTTGACTCAAAAGTGAAACAGAATGCTCCCCCCAGTGACCTGGACCCCCTGATGCCTTATTTAATAACAAATAATAATAATAATATATTTTATTTGTATAAAGCACTTTATATTGAGCAAACAATCTCAAAGTGCTACAGTGTATTAACAAAAAAAATTAATAAATAAAAAAAGATAATAGAGAAATAAAAAATAAAAAAACTAGAACAGCCAAATAGTTATAGCTAGCATGCACATATCTAAAAAAAGGCTTTTTTTAAAAGAAGGGCTTTTAAGCCTTTTTTTAAAAGCATCCACAATCTGTGGTGCCCTCAAGTGGTCAGGGAGAGCGTTCCATTTAAAACCCATAGTCACAAATCTTGGTTTTAAGTTCGACAATAATTTTAAATTGGAACATCAGATTAACTCCGTTGTACCATCTAGAACCCATAGTCACAAATATCGGTTTTAAGTTCGACAATAATTTTAAATTTGAACATCAGATTAACTCCGTTGTACCATCTAGAACGCACCGTAACACAACATAAACACAACAGAACAAATACCCAGAATCCCTTACAGCACTAACTCTTCTAGGACGCTACAATATACACCAAACCCCGCCCCGCCCCGCCCACCTCAACCCCTTCCCCCCATCTCCTGAATTCGTAGGTCTCAAGGTTGGCAAGTATGCCCAAAGGTGTTCTATCGGGTTCAGGTCAGGACTCTGTGCAGGCCAGTCAAGCCTCTGTCATCCATGTCTTTATGGACCTTGTCATGTTGGAAGCGGGAAGGGGCCCGCTCCAAACTTCTCCCACAAGGTTGGGGAGCATGGAGTTGTCCAAAATGTTTTGGTATCCTGGAGCATTGAAAGTTCCTTTCACTGGGACTAAGGGGCCAAGCCCAGCTCCTGAAAAACAAGCCCACACCATAATGCTGATCATTTGGATGGGTGGCCAAATACTTTTGGCAATATAGTGTACACACACACACACACTTACACACACACACACACGCTCAGTGTCTCTGCAGGCCTCTCAGGTTGCTGACATTTTCCATTTTTGCAGCATATAAAGTATAATAATAATATTAGTGGGTGTGACAGAGCAAGGGTCCGCTCACTGCCACTGCCAGCCTCCTATTAATATCCCCCTTCTTGGGGGGAATCCGAGAAGCAGCAGGGACCTTCAGTTTACACAGCTGAGGTGCATGTGGACCAAACCCTCGCTTTTTCTCCCTCTCCTTCGCTCCCTGCTCGTCTTTTTCCTATCGGCCTGCCACTTGCTCGGCTACTGCCGGCTCTTTCGCAATCGCCTCCTCGCTATTCCTGCTATCTGCTTCCAATCCGGATTTCTAGGCCTCCTTCACCGCGGCGATGCACTGGCCGAGTGTAGCAGTTTATTAAAGGAATGACGCGTCCTCCTCCCTCGCTCTTTTGCAGTCGTGTCTGCCGAGGTGATGAAAATAGTCTGAGAGTGACATCCGTAGTCTTTGAAGTGCTACCACTATGACAAGATAGTCTGTCTGTGGACCATATGTGAAGCTCTGCTACCTCTGAGTGACTGGCATTGGCCTTTCTCTCCTTGGTCTATGGCGCCCTCTACCCTGTTCTTTGTGTTATCGCAATACCAGGAGTCGGCAACCCAAAACGTTGAAAGAGCCATATTGCACCAAAAATACAAAAAACAAATCTGTCTGAATGAAAAGTCTAATATAAATCTTAATAATGAAGGCAACACATGACGTAAGCAGAGGTGGGTAGAGTAGCCAGAAATTGTACTCAAGTAAGAGTACTGTTACTTTAGAGATGTATTACTCAAGTAAAAGTAAGGAGTAGTCACCCAAATATTTACTTGAGTAAAAGTATGTTGTGAAAAAACTACTCAAGTACTGAGTAACTGATGAGTAACCTGTTCGTTTAATGCACAAAAACATAAAAAATAGCAATGAGCAAATTCAGAGCCAGGAATATCTCTTAAGCAACTAAAACAATAATATATATTAAATAATAATACATTAACAAAAAAGAAATTAAGGCAAATTGAGCCACAATAATTTAACAGCACCATAGGCTCAGTAGGCAGAGATTACGAAGGAAAATAACAAGTTAGCCTGTCAGCCTGTTCCTTCTCGGGCATTGGTGTGTAAATGTGTGTTTAGTTGCTGAGGTTTAATTGTTTATTGATCAAAGATGCACATCAATGAAGGACATAAACAAAAAAAATGAAATGAAATTAACTCAGAACGTGTCAATATAGGTAATAATCCTGAGACTCCACTTTGCTGGCCTATTATTTCCAGAGGTGGGTAGAGTAGCCAGAAACTGTACTCAAGTACGAGTACTGTTACTTTAGAGATTTATTACTCGAGTAAAAGTAAGGAGTAGTCACCCAAATATTTACTTGAGTAAAAGTAAAAAGTATGTTGTGAAAAAACTACTCAAGTACTGAGTAACTGATAAGTAACCTGTTTGTTTAATGATGACGGCAACAAATAATGCACAAAAACATAAAAATAGCAATGAGCAAATTCAGAGCCAGGATTATCTCTTAAGCAAACTAAAACAATAATATATATTAAATAATAATACATTCACATAAAAAAAATTAGGGCAAATTGAGCCACAATAACTTAACAGCACCATAGGCTCAGTAGGCAGAGATTACAAAGGAAAATAACAAGTTAGCCTGTTAGCCTGTTCCTTCTCAGGCATTGGTGTGTAAATGTGTGTTTAGTTGCTGAGGTTTAATTGTCTATTGATCAAAGATGCACATCAATGAAGGAGATAAATAAAAAAATGAAATGAAATTAACTCAGAACGTGTCAATATAGGTAATAATCCTGAGACTCCACTTTGCTGGCCTATTATTTCCAGAGGTGGGTAGAGTAGCCAGAAACTGTACTCAAGTAAGAGTACTGTTACTTTAGAGATTTATTACTCGAGTAAAAGTAAGGAGTAGTCACCCAAATATTTACTTGAGTAAAAGTAAAAAGTATGTTGTAGAAAAAACTACTCAAGTACTGAGTAACTGATGAGTAACCTGTTTGTTTAATGATGACGGCAACAAATAATGCACAAAAATATAAAAATAGCAATGAGCAAATTCAGAGCCAGGAATATCTCTTAAGCAACTAAAACTTAGACTTCCTTTTTATTGTCTTTCAAATTTGAACTTTACAGTACAGATAAGAACGAAATTTCGCTGCATTAGCTCATGGTAGTGCAGGATAAAAAAACAATAAGGTGCAGATACAAATAAATAAATAGGTAACTGTACAGATAAATATATTGCACTTTTTCATCTGCATCCGCGTTTATGGATGTATGTTGTATTGTCTTTTTTTTATTCCAGTGAGTTTATCCATTTTGGGGGGAGTTGAGGGGATAATTATGATGCGTTCAAAAGCAAACAATAACATATATGAAATAATAATACATTAACATAAAAAAAATGAAGGCAAATTGAGCCACAATAACTTAACAGCACCATAGGCTCAGTAGGCAGACATTACAAAGGAAAATAACAAGTTAGCCTTTACGCAAACCATAAACTGATAGGTGTGGGCTGCACCTGGGAACACACTGATTGGTGTTTATATGCATGCGTGTGTGTGTGTGTGTGTGTGTGTGTGTGTGTGTGTGTGTGTGTGTGTGTGTGTGTGTGTGTGTGTGTGTGTCTCTCTGTCTGTCTATGAGGCTGCAGTGCGTTAATAAATGTCCCCACACGATGTACATTTGACAGTGATTCATAGCAGGGAAGCTAACATCAGCCTACGGTGACAGCCAAAATATCTACTAACGTTACTTACCGCCATGTGCTTCATCAAATTTGACGTTGAGTTCATGTAAGCTTAAGCTTGTTAATCATGTGACCGCCTGGCTCTGTTTGATTGGTGAAACGGAGTCAAACGTCACCAGTGACCGCATTTGATTGGTGAAACGGAGTCGAACGTCACCAGTGACCGCATTTGATTGGTGAAACGGAGTCGAACGTCACCAGTGACTGCATTTGATTGGTGAAACGGAGTCAAACGTCACCAGTGACCGCATTTGATTGGTGAAACGGAGTCAAACGTCACCAGTGACTGCATTTGATTGGTGAAACGGAGTCAAACATCACGAGTGACTGTATTTGATTGGTGAAACGGAGTCAAACGTCACCAGTGACTGCATTTGATTGGTGAAACGGAGTCAAACGTCACCAGCGACTGCATTTGATTGGTGAAACGGAGTCGAACGTCACCAGTGACCGCATTTGATTGGTGAAACGGAGTCAAACGTCACCAGTGACTGCATTTGATTGGTGAAACGGAGTCAAACGTCACCAGCGACTGCATTTGATTGGTGAAACGGAGTCGAACGTCACCAGTGACCGCATTTGATTGGTGAAACGGAGTCGAACGTCACCAGTGACTGCATTTGATTGGTGAGACGGAGTCGAACGTCACCAGTGGCTGCATTTGATTGGTGAAACGGAGTCAAACGTCACCAGTGACCGCATTTGATTGGTGAAACGGAGTCAAACGTCACCAGTGACCGCATTTGATTGGTGAAACGGAGTCGAACGTCACCAGTGGCTGCATTTGATTGGTGAAACGGAGTCAAACGTCACCAGTGACTGCATTTGATTTGTGAAACGGAGTCAAACATCACCAGTGACTGCATTTGATTGGTGAAACGGAGTCGAACGTCACCAGTGACTGCATTTGATTGGTGAAACGGAGTCAAACGTCACCAGTGACTGCATTTGATTGGTGAAACGGAGTCAAACGTCACCAGTGACTGCATTTGATTGGTGAAACGGAGTCGAACGTCACCAGTGGCTGCATTTGATTGGTGAAACGGAGTCAAACGTCACCAGTGACTGCATTTGATTGGTGAAACGGAGTCAAACGTCACCAGTGACTGCATTTGATTGGTGAAACGGAGTCGAACGTCACCAGTGGCTGCATTTGATTGGTGAAACGGAGTCAAACGTCACCAGTGACTGCATTTGATTGGTGAAACAGAGTCAAACGTCACCAGTGACCGCATTTGATCGGTGAAACGGAGTCAAACGTCACCAGTGACTGTATTTGATTGGTGAAACGCAGGCATGCAATAGATCCTACTTTGAAGGTCTGTCTGACAAACCAAAACAAACAAAGCGTGCATTAACAGATCGATAAAAATCAGTAGCGAGTAGCGAGCTGAATGTAGATAAATGGAGCAAAGTAAAAGTAGCGTTTCTTCTCTATAAATATACTCAAGTAAAAGTAAAAGTTTGTTGCATTAAAAAGGCATACAAGATCCCCAAAGTAGGAATATTTTCATATATAGAGCATAAAAACATGCTCATTAACATCATGACATGAAATAACACCCTTCAGTCACCTAAAATGCATTAAAAATGGTGTAATAATAGTGTTCTCTGTTAGAAGGGGCCCTCTGCTATGTGGCTCTCTGTGAGAACGACTTAGACACCTCTGCATTAGGTCAACAGCAACCACAAAATAACAGGAATGCAAGGGAATGAATATCTTTCTGAGACTGTCTATCAAAATTATACCCATCCATCCATCCATTTTTGTACCGCTTGTCCCTTTCGGGGACCCTATAGTACGAACCAATCTGGCGCCCTAGGCAAGATTTTAGGTGGCGCCCCCCCACATCGGCAGTGAAGTGTATTCACAAGAAACTTCACAACTTCACAAGAAACCGAATAGCTTTGTCTTTGACCTTTTTTTTTAACTTAAAGAAAGCAAATTAACAATCAGAATAGTTAACAAGATAAAAAAAAATATGGATAAATAAATGAATACAAAAAATAAAAAATGAATATATGAAATACAATATTTTTTACATACATAAACACAAAATAAAACGTGTAAACACGTTGCATAAAATAAATTAAAAATACAATATAGATAAGGCACTGCACAAAACAAGATATCAAACCAGTATGACTTTAACAACTATATTACAAAAAAAGGGGATCCTACAGAGTTCTCTGTTTGTGCTTTTAATATTGCAATAACTAGAATGACTTACAAATTACTGTACACCAGGGAGTACTGTAATTACCTAACGTTACATTATTATTTTCCATAACAATTTAGCCCCCTCCACAATATTAACCCAACGTTAAAACAGAACTAGCTATTTATTGATTAGTAATTGCCGAATCATGTAACATTAGCTTAATGCTAAAAAGCCAGGTTACTATCACATTCTGTAACAGACAAATAATTTCATGTAGGCTAACGTTACCTACTTGCTACCTCTGTCTTTTTCTCGTTTCTCCTCTTCTTTTCTCTTTTTTCTTCCCTGGGCACCTGACAGTTTTGGCCGTTTTGACATCTTGTGTTGATTTTTTGATGTGGTGACGTCCAAAAAGAGTCATGATGCGGGAAGGGAGGGGGTGCACCGTGCGGGGGGAGGGGGGGCGTAATTTTGTAACAAATAATATTTATATTAAATGGGCTTTACTTTGCATTTTAATTAACGTGGGATTATTTTATGTATTTAGAAATAATAGTACCAACTTTTTTTTTTTTTTTTTTTTCCTCCAACATTTGTGGCACTGGACTTGGCGCCCCCTGATGGACGGCGCCCTTAGCATTTGCCTATACGGCCTATGCCACGGGCCGGCCCTGCTATAGTATATTTACAAATGACATCCTAATATTGTGTCAACGTCATGTCGTGCTTGTTCCTTCCAAAGGGCACAGCGTGAACTAGGTTCGAATATATAAGCTTTCCTTGTCGTTTTAAACTTTAACCATGACGTCATCCTTCTAAAACCTGTAGAACCACTCATATCCACTAGATGGCGGTCTGAGATCACAGATGAAAAACATGAGTCAATACGTATTGAGACTTAACTGAGACAAATGTTTAGTAATGTACAAATCATGACAGGCAATATACATAGGAGCAATTTATGAAATATATATATATATATATTTTAAGATATATGTTTATATTAACGGATTAATCTTTGTATGTGTTTGCTCTTAAACTGCTTCTTGTGACATATGCTTACAAACACAACCCTAGACTTGTGCACTGATTCTATATTTCAGGGACTAACTAAAGGACAAACACTTATTTGGACAGAAATGTTTGTTCCTTTTGGTTTTGAATGGAACAATAATGCATGTAATGTGCACTAACAGCCGGCAGAGGGCGCCATGGGGTAGCTAGTAAAAAATAGGCACAGTTGTGACACAAAATGAAGTTTATACAATGTAAAATAATAAAGTGGAGATAATCGGCCATGCAGACCACTCCATTCATTTTTTATGAGGATATTTCCTTCCCAAAGTCCTATAGATAGTATCCATAGTAGCGTGACACCACTTCCGGTGGAGTTGGAGGTCAAGGTCAGTTGGCTGCTTGGGAGAAATAACGAGCGTCTTCCTGTCCGACAATAGTTTCCGTGCGGGCCGATAGAGGCGGGTGAGACCGGCTTAATGCTCCGTGGAATGCATGTTAATGTACGCGGCACCGAGGGAGCGCTGGTCGCAGCGCCGTGGGATTATTTATCACAAAACATTTGTATTTTTTTCCCGTCGGAGAACCGTTGATCCCGGATAGCTGCACGCTAATCCTTCACTCTGTTAATTAAAAAAAAGAAAGAAGGCAAAGCACTGGAATTGGTGGTTTTTTTTCCCTCCCTTTCTCTCGCTCTCTCTCCTTCTTTTGCAGAAAATGTAATCATTTCTGGAGAAGCTTAACCATCTGCTTGAGGTTAAGTCTGCAAGCAGATTGTGTTTTCTGCTTATTTAAACCTGGGGATTGGAGATTTTTTTATTTTTTTTTCCCTGAAAGGGGGGGGAAATAGTCTTCTACTGTCATACTTTGTTTGAAAGCATCCGTAAGTCATCGCAACGAGGAACTTATAAACACAAAAACAAATGACTGTTTATATGCTGACCTTTGTACGTGGCATATCCCATATATTCCCTTTTTATCGTGGCTAACAAGCTCCCAGGTGCCTGCGGGGCCCGGGGATGTGGCGTCAGTGGCCGAGAGGAGACTTCAACTCGCACACATTTGCATTAGGATGCCGCTGGTGTCCGTGGGCATCCACAAAGGCCTCCTTTGCTTCGCCTCTCACTCGGCCTCTTGTGCTTCAACGGCGTCGGGCTGACCGGCACAAACAAAAATGAATCCCTGAGACTCTGAAGGATAAAACACACACTTTAGCTCCGAACAACAGTAAGGGATTGATGTAATCCAAACAATAATACCTGATTATAGGGACAAATATGATTAGGGCTTCATGACATGGCTTTTATGTTGATTGTGTTGATATGTGTCCAACAGGCCCGCTTATGTGAATTAAAGCCTTGTAATGCGCATTTGTACTCTGCGGTGTATTATACTACTGTAGGCCAGGGGTCTCCAAAGTGCGGCCCTCAGGCTATTTTCGGCGAGCATTTTTTATTTATTTTTTACCCCGCATTCGTTATTAATGTCAGGATGAGGAGTTTGTTCTCCCGGGATGCAAACGGACTAGACCAAACAAGCCTTGAAGGTAGGAACATATTTTAATCCCTACTCAAAAACTCAACGAAGTGCAAAACAAAAAAGGCGCACAAGGCGAAGGCTAGCTTAATGCAGGAAACAAAAGCTAAGACTTAGCATGAACCATGAAACTGAAAACATGCCTTGAAACAGATAGCAAGAACTATGGACATGAAACAAAAAGACTTACTGGACACGGCATGAATCGAACAGCGTGACTATGGCAAGAAAATCAAAACAAAGCATGAAAAGATCATCAAGAACTATGGCATGGACCGAACAATGTCGCCAGGATGACTAACTGGCAAATCAGGCTTAAATAATAGTCTCTGATTAGAGCAGGTGCGTGAGTCAAACACTAGAGGCAGGTGTCAAGTCAAGTCAAGTCAACTTTATTTATATAGCACATTTTCAACAACTTTTTAGATTGAACCAAAGTGCTTTACAGGTTTAAAAAGCATGGAGCAAACAAAAAACAAACAAAAAACTAAGCAAAACAAAAAAAAAAAAAAAAGAACATAAACAATGAGTGTGCTAAACAAGATAGTGCAAATGCAATACGGTAAAAAGGGGTCGAATAAAAAGTTTAAGAAATTTGCAGAATAAAAAATAATAATAATAAAAGTGCGACAAATTGAAAAATACAACTAAAGCGAAGGTGGAACTAATGAGTCGTCGTGGAAACTAAAACAAACAAGAACTATGGAGTCCAAAACTAACAGAACATAACTAAACCAAACATGATCTAGACCACGGATCATGACAATTAATATGCTATGATTTTACAAAACCCATAACCAGTGAAGTTAAAGTTAAAGTACCACTGATAGTCACACACACACACTATGTGTGGTGAAATTACTCTCTGCATTTGACCCGTCACCCTTGTTCCACCCCCCTAGGAGGTGAGGGAAGCAGTGAGCAGCAGCAGTGGCCGCGCTCGGGAATCATTTTGGTGATTTAACCCCCAATTCCAACCCTTGATGCTTCCATCCATCCATCCATCCATTTTCTACCGCTTATTCCCTTTGGGGTAGCGGGGGGCGCTGGAGCCTATCTCAGCTACAATCGGGCGGAAGGCGGGGTACACCCTGGACAAGTCGCCACCTCATCGCAGGGCCAACACAGATAGACAGACAACATTCACACTTGTTATGGTTTAACAGGGGGAGGTGACGGCAACAGACACAAGGGGTTGAAAATTAGCTCTATAGATTTATTATATATATTCACCATATATATATATATATATATATATATATATATATATATATATATATATATATTCACCATATATATATATATATATATATATATATATATATATATATAATCAAATAGGAAATGGAGTTTGAACTAGATCCAAAAGTGTATGTGGTGTGTTGCAATGTGTGTGATTAGCTGAGGTGTGTGTTACCAAGTGTTGTCAAGAGCGAATGAACACGGAAGTCCGTGGGGCAGGCAGATGATCCAGGGCAGGAGAGAAGAGGCAAGCTCCGTTTCCAAGCGGGAGGTCGAGAATCCAAAAGGGCAGTCCGGGAACCAAGGGGACAAAAAGGTGACGAGACGCACAGCTCGCCAACACAGGAACGAGGGCAGACGCTGGAAGGACAAGGAAGAACAATGAAACACGGGGGTAACACGGAGAGAGAGAGGGCATACATATCCGATGATCGCTTACTGTACGCCAACAGGAGACTATATTCCGGCGAGCGATGGCAGGTTGTGCAGGCTTAAGAAGACCAAGAAAATCATCACCGACAGGTGCGCTGATTTCAGATTGATTGCAGCCGGCGGAGTGACGCGTGCAGGAGAGGAGCGGCCGTGGGCGTGTCCCGAGGTGCGCTCATTGAGGAATGCGCATTGGCATGTGCCCGGGCCGTGGCAATGCTGAGTGCCAAGCAGGGAGGCAATGGGTCCCATTTTTATAGTCTTTGGTATGACTCGGCCGAGGTCTCAACTCACGACCTACCGATCTCAGGGCGGACACTCTAACCACTCTAACTCTTCCGCTTATCCGAGCTCGGGTAGCGGGGGCAGCAGCCTAAGCAGGGAAGCCCGAACTTTCCTCTCCCCGGCCACTTCGTCCAGATCCTCCCGGGGGGATCCCAAGGCGTTCCCAAGCCATAGTCTTCCCAACGTGTTCTGGGTCTTCCCCGTGGCCTCCTACCGGTCGGGCGTGCCCTAAACACCTCCATAGGGTGGCATCCTGTCCAGATGTCCAAACCACCTCATCTGGCTCCTCTCCATGTGGAGGAGCAGCTTACTTTGAGCTCCTCCCGGATGACAGAGCTTCTTACCCTATCTTTAAGGGAGAGACCCGCCACCCGGCGGAGGACACTAATTTCGACCGCTTGTACCCGTGATCTCGTCCTTTTGGTCATAACCCAAAGCTCATGACCATAGGTGAGTATGGAAAAGTAGATTGACCGGTAAATTGAGAGCTTTGCCTTCCGGCTCAGCTCCTTCTTCACCACAACGGTTCGATACAGCGTCCGCATTACTGAAGACGCCGCTGTCGATCTCACGATCCACTCTTCCCTCACTCGTGAACAAGACTCCGAGGTACCCGAACTCCTCCACATGGCACGTTGTGTAAATGGTAAATAAAAACAGAATACAATTATTCGCAAATCCTTTTCAACTTATATTCAATTGAATAGGCTGCAAAGGATATGATAAAGGATATCACCACATGGGCTCAGGAACACTTCAGAAACCCACTGTCAGTAACTACAGTTGGTCGCTACATCTGTAAGTGCAAGTTAAAACTCTCCTATGCAAGGCAAAAACCGTTTATCAACAACACCCAGAAACGCCGTCGGCTTCGTTGGGCCTGAGCTCATCTAAGATGGACTGATACAAAGTGGAAAAGTGTTCTGCGGTCTGACGAGTCCACATTTCAAATTGTTTTTGGAAACTGTGGACGTCATGTCCTCCGGACCAAAGAGGAAAAGAACCATCCGGATTGTTATAGGCGCAAAGTGTAAAAGCCAGCATGTGTGATGGTATGGGGGTGTATTAGTGCCCAAGACATGGGTAACTTACACATCTGTGAAGGCACCATTAATGCTGAAAGGTACATACAGCTTTTGGAGCAACATATGTTGCCATCCAAGTAACGTTACCATGGACGCCCCTGCTTATTTCAGCAAGACAATGCCAAGCCACATGCTGCACGTGTTACAACAGCGTGGCTTCGTAGTAAAAGAAGTGCGGGTACAAGTGGCAATAAATACTGATAAAGTTGAGGAATGCTCATCAAACACTTATTTGGAACATCCCACAGGTGTGCAGGCTAATTGGGAACGGGTGGGTGCCATGATTGGGTATAAAAGTAGATTCCATGAAATGCTCAGTCATTCACAAACAAAGACGGGGCGAGGGTCACCACTTTGTCAACAAATGCCTGGAAAATTGTTGAACGGACTTTTTGTAGTATCAAGAATAATGAGTTCACTCGTGTAATTCACAAAGAAAATATTGCATTAATCATGTTTAAAATTGGAGCGCACATGCGGATGATTACCTGAAAGGCGGCTGTTATACGGTCAGCGATCAGGTCAGGTGTGCAAAAATAGGTGAGGAGAGTCCGACTGGCAAATTTCCCTTCAAAATAATCTCCAGCAGAACTTTATATAAAACTGCTACCAAGTTTTGAGCATTTAAATGACATAACCATCCATCCATTTTCTACTGCTTGTCCCTCCGGAAAACATGTTTGTGAATGACTTCATGACAATAAAGTTGTTTCCAAATATTTGATTTCTTTATAGGTTAACTTGGACAATGCAAACAGGGAATTTATTGAGATTAATTGCGATTAATCCAAATTAACCGGAATAAAAATCAATCATATTTTTGAAGTTGATCCTTACAGCACTATTTTTACATACTACAGGAAAGTAGTCCCTAATTTTTCACTGTTAATTGGTTCCGGGCCATACCGTTGTAAATGAATTTCTGCACAATCAAATTAATCAGTTATATGTAGAGTATTTAAATCAGAATCAGAACAAATTGGCCGGGTATGTTCGATACACAAGGAATTTAAGCTCTCTGTGTACCATCTGAACCAGGGATTCTCAAACTGTGGTACGTGTACCACTGGTGGTACGTGGGCTCCATCTAGTGGTCAATTTGTCGCACTTTTATTATTATTATTTTTATTTAGCAAATTTTTACTTTTTATTTGACGCCTTTTACCGTATTGCTTTTGCACTATCTTGTTCAGCTCATTCATTGTTTATGTTCTTTGTTTGTTTTTTTGCTCTATGCTTTTTAAACCTGTAAAGCACTTCAATTTAAAAGTTGTCGTAAACGTGCTGTATAAATAAAGTTGACTTGACTACGTCAAAAAAAAAAAATCACTTATTTAAATATTCAAACGCAGTGTTACTGTTCAAACAGTGTGTAATGTTACAGTGGCCAAACATATTAAATATACATGTTAAATAAAACCGCTGCCTTGTTTTTAATGACTACTTGGGCCTACTACGCTACTGCATTTTAGCGTTGATCGTTATGGTGGTACTTGGAGGGCCAAGTTGTTTTTCTGAGGTGGTATTTGGTGAAAAAGAGTTTGAGAACCTGATGTAAACCATACATATCAACAATTAACTGGCTGGGCCATGAGTGCGTTAGTGCAGTGGTCCGCCGGTACCGGTCCGCGGACCGATTGGTACCGGGCCGCACAATAATATATATATATATTTTTTTAAAATCAAATCAACATAAAAAACACACTATATACATTATATATCAATATAGATCAATACAGTCTGCAGGGATACAGTCCGTAAGCACACATGATTGTATTTCTTTATGGAAAAAAAATAAAAAATAAAAAATAAAAAAAAATTAAATACCCCCCCAACCCACCCCCACCGGTCCATGGTACCGGTCCGCGGACCGATTGGTTCCGGGCCGCACAAGAAATTATTATTATTATTATTTTTTTTTTAATCAAATCAACATAAAAAACACACTATATACATTATATATCAATATAGATCAATACAGTCTGCAGGGATACAGTCTGTAAGCACACATGATTGTATTTCTTTATGGAAAAAAATAAATAATAATAAAAAAAAATTAAATACCGTGGAATTATGAAATGAAAACAGAGCTTTTTGTATAGGATTCTACGGGGTACCATAACTTCCGTTAAACTGACTTCGTCACGCGCATACGTCATCATACCGCGACGTTTCAGCCGGATATTTCCCGGGAAATTTTAAATGTCACTTTATAAGTTAACCCGGCCGTATTGGCATGTGTTGCAATGTTAAGATTTCATCATTGATATATAAACTATCAGACTGCGTGGTCGCTAGTAGTGGCTTTCAGTAGGCCTTTAACGTAATTATTTGAACGGTTCCACGCTATCGTGTCCTTTTATTTTTGGGCTAAAGGAGATTTTATATCGACACTGCAGTGGTGTTGGCCACTTGAAAACAGTGGTTTTTAACCTTGTTGGAGGTACCGAACCCCACCAGTTTCATATGCATGCACATTCACCGAACCCTTCTTTAGTGAAAAATAAAATTTTTTTTTTCAAATTCAAGACAAAGTTATATGTTTTTGGTAACACTTTAGCATGGGGAACATCATGTAGGTAACAAAGACTTAATTTAGAGTTATTTGGTTATGGTTAGGGTCAGGATTACAGGGTTAGGGTTATAATAAGGCCATGCCGAATAAGGCATTAATAAGTACTTAAAAATGACTAGTTAAGAGCCATTATATTACTAATTTGCATGTTAATAAGCAACTAATTAATGGTGAATATGTTTCCCATACTAAAGTGTTACCATGTTTTATTACTGGTGCACAAAATGAAGCGTGCATGAACATCACCTTGTTCAAACAAAACCAACACAGTGCATAAACTCACAACAAATTACACACCTGCAAATCAGTCTGAGAAATGTTTATTTACACGATGAGTCGGGTGTGTCTTGACGTCCGCCGAACCCCTGAGGCCGACTCACCGAACCCCTAGGGTTCCATCGAACCCAGGTTAAAAACCACTGGTATAAAACCAATCAGACCACTTTGATCTTCAGCTTTATTATTGGATTAAACAAGTGCAAAGGTGACTAAGGGATAGGATTTCATATCTAAAGGGCTCCGGTAATGTTAACAAATGTATTTGGAAGGTCCTAAACAGTTTTTTTAAGTTAGCCTTAGGGATGTCCGATAATGGCTTTTTGCCGATATTCCGATATTGTCCAACTCTTTAATTACCGATACCGATATCAACCGATACAGATGTATACAGTCGTGGAATTAACACATTATTATGCCTAATTTGGACAACCAGGTATGGTGAAGATAAGGTCCTTTTTTTAAAAAAAAATAAAATAAAATAAGATAAATAAATTAAAAACATTTTCTTGAAAAAAAATATAATATAAAAACAGTTACATAAAAACTAGTAATGAATGAAAATGAGTCAAATGAACTGTTAAAGGTTAGTACTAGGGATGTCCAATAATGGCTTTTTGCCAATATCCGATATTCCGATATTGTCCAACTCTTTAATTACCGATACCGATATCAACCGATACCGATATCAACCGATATATGCAGTCGTGGGATTAACACATTATTATGCCTAATTTGGACAACCATGTATGGTGAAGATAAGGTACTTTTTAAAAATAATAATAAAATAAGATAAATGAATTAAAAACATTTTCTTGAATAAAAAAGAAAGTAAAACTATATAAAAACAGTTACATAGAAACTAGTAATTAATGAAAATGAGTAAAATTAACTGTTAAAGGTTAGTACTATTAGTGGAGCAGCAGCACGCACAATCATGTGTGCTTACGGACTGTATCCCTTGCAGACTGTATTGATATATATTGATATATAATGTAGGAAGCAGAATATTAATAACAGAAAGAAACAACCCTTTTGTGTGAATGAGTGTAAATGGGAGATGGAGGTTTTTTGGTTGGTGCACTAATTGTAAGTGTATCTTGTGTTTTTTATGTTGATTTAATAAAAAAAAACAAAAAAAAAACAATACCGATAATTTAAAAAAAACATACCGATAATTTCCGATATTACATTTTAAAGCATTTATCGACATCTTTCGTTAGCATGTAAAATATTACAGGAATGTATTAACCACAGCAGGCCCGGAACCAATTAATAGTAAAAATAAGTGCTTTTACATTGTTTTTTTTTAGCATCTGTAATGTATGAAATTGAATTGGACTTTTCTGAATGCAGCTTTTGGTGCAGGAAACAAGTTTGAATGCCTCCTCTTCTGTCACTTACTGTATATTATACACACAATGACACTCAGAGTGGTTTAAATGTTGATTAAAGGGCAATATCACAAATAGAGATGTCCGATAATATCGGTCTGCCGATATTATCGGCCGATAAATGCGTTAAAATGTAATATCGGAAATTATCGGTATCGTTTTTTTTTTATTATCAGTATTGTTTTTTTTTTATTTTTTTTATTTGTTTTTTATTTTTTTATTTTATTTATTAAATCCACATAAAAAACACAAGATACACTTACAATTAGGGCACCAACCCAAAAACCCTCCCTCCCCCCATTTACACTCATTCACACAAAAGGGTTGTTTCTTTCTGTTATTAATATTCTGCTTCCTACATTATATATCAATATATATCAATACAGTCTGCAAGGGATACAGTCCGTAAGCACACATGATTGTGCGTGCTGCTGCTCCACTAATAGTACTAACCTTTAACAGTTAATTTTACACATTTTCATTAATTACTAGTTTCTATGTAACTGTTTTTATATTGTTGTACTTTCTTTTTTATTCAAGAAAATGTTTTTAATTTATTGATCTTATTTTATTTGATCAATTTTTTTAAAAAGTACCTTATCTTCACCATAATAGGTTGTCCAAATTAGGCATAATAATGTGTTAATTCCATGACTGTATATATCGGTTGATATCGGTATCGGTAATTAAAGAGTTGGACAATATCGGTTCATGAATGGCACTGTACACATGCAAGGGAGGGGGCTGGCAGCTCATCAGTGTCCTTCTAAGACAAAATCCTGTGTCTCTCCTCATCTAACCTAGAAAACAAACACCCACGACACAATTTGCCCTCTTTAATCCAAATCTGCCTCTGACGTCTGGCGTCAAACGTACGCCTTCTCGTCTCTTTAACGGGACACCGGCAGTGACGCGCGGGTGGGAAATGGTTAAACGTCGAGCGTAATTAGAGACTGCCTCCGCCAATACGGGAGCTGCGTGGAGCTCCACGCATCCTCCACCCCTATCTACTATCTCTCCCTCTCCCTCGCTCGCTCTCTCTTTCTAACACACACACACACACACACACACACACACACACACACACACACACACACACACACACACACACACACACACACACACACACACACACACACACACACACACACACACACACACACACACACACACACACACACACACACACACACACACACACACACTCCTCCCCAGCAGGCTCCTCTGGGTGTCTAACACAGTGGAAATTCAAAGAGCGAGCCTCCCCACTTCACACACGTCCCGTGCCGTGCGTGGAGCGCAGCGGGGAGATAGACACTCTCTCCTCACACAGCGCGTAAAGTTGGCAAATATGTTGTAAAGTTACGCATGAGGACTCCGTTGCTTTACGCTGTGACGTCCGTGCGTATTTCTACACAATGTCCAGGCTGTGGTGACTTTTACGCACGACACTAGAAAATGGACCGGAGGCTCTCCAAGGGCAGCTGGCTGCCGGTGACCGGGCTGGTCATCTCCCTGCTGCTGTGCGCCTGCGTGGTGGACTTGGTGCTGGCGCAAATCCGCTACTCCATCCCCGAGGAGCTGGAGCACGGAGCCTTCGTGGGCAACATCGCGGAGGACCTGGGCTTGGATGTGGCCAAGCTGTCCGCGCGTCGCTTCCGCATCGTCTCCGGGGCCAAGAAGCAGTATTTAGAAGTCAACTTGGAGAACGGCATTTTGTTCGTGAACGAGAAAATAGACAGAGAGGAGCTTTGTGAGCGCAGCCCCAGCTGTTTTTTGCACCTGCAAGTCGTCATCGAGAACCCGCTGGAGCTCTACAGAGTGGAAGTGGAGATTTTAGACGTGAATGACAATTCTCCCAGCTTCCCGTGGAGCGAGTTCAACATAGACATCACCGAGTCGGCGGCGCCCGGCTCCTGCTTCCCGTTAGAGAGCGCGCAGGACCTGGACGTGGGCGCGAACTCGCTGCGCTCCTACCAGCTGAGCGCCAACGAGCACTTCATCCTCAACATCCAGACGCGTAACGACGGCAGCAAGTTCGCGGAGCTGGTGCTGGACACCCCGCTGGACCGGGAGCGCCGTAAGAAACACGAGATGGTTCTGACCGCTTTTGACGGCGGGTCCCCGGAGCGCACCGGGACCGCGTTGATCACCATCACGGTGCTGGACGCCAACGACAACGTGCCCGTGTTCGACCGCTCCGTGTACCGGGCCAGCCTGGTGGAGAACGCGCCGCGCGGCACGCCGGTGCTGAAGCTCAACGCCACCGACTTGGACGAGGGCGCCAACGGGGAGGTGACGTACGCCTTCAGCGGGCACGCGCCTCTCAAAGTGCGGGAGCTGTTCAGCGTGGACCCGTACACGGGCGAGGTCCGCGTCAAGGGCGTCGTGGACTACGAGAAAGCCAGCGTGTACGAGCTGTACGTGCAGGCCAGGGACCGGGGACCCTCGGCGGTCGCCGTGCACAGCAAAGTCCTGGTGGACATCGTGGACGTGAACGACAACACCCCGGAGGTCATCCTCACCTCCGTGTCCACGCCGGTGCTGGAGGACGCGCCGCCCGGCACGGTGATCGCCGTCATCAGCGTCATGGACCAGGACTCCGGCGAGAACGGCAACGTGGACTGCCAAATCCCCAACAACGTCCCGTTCCAGCTGCACTCCTCTTTCAAGAACTACTACACGTTGGTGACCAGCGACTTCTTGGACCGGGAGGCGGTGAACGAGTACAACATCACGCTCACGGCTCGCGACCTGGGCTCGCCTGCTTTATCCACGCGTAAAACCGTCCTGGTGCAGGTGTCGGACATTAACGACAACCCGCCGCGGTTCTCGCAGCCGTCCTACACCGTCTACGTGACCGAGAATAACGCCCCGGGCGCCTCTATTTGCACCGTGACCGCCTTCGACCCGGATTCCAACCAGAACGCGTATCTGTCCTATTCCATCCTCGACGGTCCAATCCAGGGCATGCCGGTGTCCACGTACGTGTCAATCAACTCGGACAACGGCAACATTTACGCGCTGCGCTCCTTTGACTACGAGCAGCTGCGGAACTTCCACATTCAAGTCCAAGCGCAGGACGCCGGTTTCCCGCCACTCGCCAGCAACGTAACAGTCAACGTCTTTATTTTGGACCAAAACGACAACGCGCCGGTGGTCGTGTCCCCGCTGCCCAAAAACGGCACCGTGGCCACGGAGGTGGTGCCGCGCTCGGTGGACGCCGGTTACCTGGTCATTAAAGTCACGGCCATGGACGCGGACGCGGGGCAAAACTCCCGCTTGTCCTATCAGGTGACGCAAGCCACCGACCCGGGGCTGTTCAGCGTGGCTTTGTACACCGGGGAAATCCGGACTATCCGCAGGCTGGCGGACAAGGACGCGTACCGGCACCGGCTGGTGATCCAAGTGAAGGACAACGGGCAGCCTCCTCTCTCCGCCACCGTCTCCGTGGTCCTCAAGGTGGTGGACAGCGTCCCGGAGTCCTTATCCGACTACGGCGACCTCACCTTCAGCCCGCAGCCCGCCTCCAACCTCTCCCTCTACTTGATCGTGTCACTCAGCACCATATCGTTCATCTTCCTGGTGGCGATAATCGTCCTGGCCGCGGTCAAGTGCTACAAGGACCGTGAGACCCTGAGCGGCTACAACCTGCCGCCCTTCGCCTGCTGCTGCTGCGCGGGCTTCCAGCCGGATCCTCCCGCGGAGGTCTTCAAGAAATCCAACCTCAACTTGCAGATTTCCTCCACGGCCAACAAAGTGCCCACCAACTGCGTGGAGGCGAACGGCGGCGGCGGCGGCGGCGTGGCTCAGCCGTACTGCTACAAAGTCTGCTTGACCCCGGAGTCCGCCAAGAGCGACTTCATGTTTTTGAAGCCGTGCAGCCCGAGCAGCGCGCCGCGCAACAACGAAGCCAAGAGCGCGGAGCATTCGTGGGGGGCGTCGGTGAACAACGGAGCGACCACCCCTAACGAGGTAAAATCAATAAAAATAATAATAAATCCCACTTTTTTTTAAATATTTTTTTATTCATTTTAAGGGTGCTTTTTGAACAATTACGCACAGTGCGCATTTTGGAAGCTTAATTACGCACGCGTAAAAGTGGACAATTGCACGGTTTAATTTGCTGCGGGGGGGGAAAAAAAAAAGAAAATTCATTCTTAATGCCTCTTCCATCATGTGTCAGGGGGGAGGAGGTGAGGTGGGGGAGACTAAATTACCCCCCTCGCCCCCTCCCGCACAACAACAAGTCAAGGGTAATGGACAAGGTGAATGACAGTTTGTCCCTGGTTCTTACAGCCGAGACTATATAGGACAAATCACCCCTCTGGCCATCCCTCACAGAAGCATTATATCGCACAATGTGGCGTATTCTCCAAGGGGGGGTGGAGGGGGGGGGGGAGGGGGGGGGGCATGTCCATTATTGATGAAAAACAGCAAATGTTCTGTTTTTTTTGGAAGTGGGAGTATAGGACACAAGGAATGGAGGAGGAGGAGGAGGAGGGAGCGCAAGGACATGGCTGGACTGAGACGTGGGCCGCCTGTAGATGGGCGACGTCCTCTGGGTGCTAGGGGGAGACGGAGATGGGAAGTCATATTTGTCAGCAGGGGGTGGACGGGGAGGGGAGGAGGGGAGGAGGGGAGGAGGGGAGACAAGGGGAATTAAAGGAGGCAGGATGTAGTGTTTTCTAATTCCGGCAGACAGGGCAGTAGACCGTTAATGTGTGTGTGTGTGTGTGTGTGTGTGTGTGTGTGTGTGTGTGTGTGTGTGTGTGTGTGTGTGTGTGTGTGTGTGTGTGTGTGTGTGTGTGTGTGTGTGTGTGCTTGTATATCCACCCTTCTTGAGACATCAACAAGGAAAAGTATGTTCCAATATGAGGAGGTGTGAACAAGTTAGGACCGGGCTCATGGTCCCTAAAATGAAAACAATTGCATCTAATATTTTATTTTTATTTTTTTAAATTTGTATAAAGCACTTTACATTGAGTAAAAAACCTCAAAGTGCTACAGTGTATTAAAAAATTAAAAAAAATAAAAAGATAATTAAAAAAAATAGAATAGCCAAATAGCTAAAACTATAGTATGCTTATATCTAAAAAAGGCTTTTTAAAAAAAAAAAAATCCACAGTCTGTGGTGCCCTCAGGTGGTCAGGGAGAGCGTTCCACAGACTGGGAGCGGCGGAGCAGAAAACCCATTGTTCGTATAGCTTTGTCCTCGGAGGTTGGAGGAGGTCAGCCTGTAATAGAGCGGTGTTTTTCCAACCACTGTGCCGCGGCACACTGGCGTGCCGTGGGAGATGATGTCATTTCACCTATTTGGCTTGAAATTTTATTTTTTTTGCAAACCACTAATTTTAATCCGCAAATAAGAGTGTCGCCGCTGTCTAGAGCTCGGCAGAGTAATCAATCAATCAATCAATCAATGTTTATTTATATAGCCCTAAATCACTAGTGTCTCAAAGGGCTGCACAAGCCACAACGACATCCTCGGTACAGAGCCCACATAAGGGCAAGGAAAACTCACCCCAGTGGGACGTCGAGTGGGTCTGACATAATATTGTGAAAGTCCAGTCCAACCGTGTAATACTATTCCATATCAGTAGGTGGCAGCCGGTAGCTAATTGTTTTTGTCGTGATCTGTATATATATATATATATATATATATATATATATATATATATATATATATATATATATATATATATATATATATATATATATATATATATATATATATATATATATATATATATATAATTGTATTTTTTTTTTTTTTTTTTTTTTTTTGCAACATGAACATTTTATAAGGCGTAATTTAATTAATAAAGAAAATATGTTCACTGACTTTAAGAACAATAATAATACAACAACTTTATGTAAAATATATGATACTGATGATTTTATTTTAACACATTTATGGACTCTTAAATTTCCCTTTGAGGATCTCCCTTTTATTCACCATTATATTCATATTTTATTATTATTATTATCTTACATTTATCTTGTACATTTCTATTTGTATTACATAAGTATGTTTCCCATAATTGTCCTCCACAGTGGACATTTATCATCAGGAGATTTTCTCATCTCCTGATGATTGAGGAAACCCTCATGAAACAGGCCTGTAGAGATGAAATAGTCTTGTGATTTTTTTCCCACACATACATATTACGCTCTACCACGGTATCGAGCACTATTTTTTTTGGATAATCCAATTAAGACACATCTATATATATCAATTAAGACACATATATGCAAAATAGAAAGAAATAATACATTTAGTAAGAAAAGTTACAGTGCTTTATTGATGCACATTATTTCCAGGCTTTCGAGGGCCAAATAAAATGAAGTGGCGGGCCACATCTGGCCTTTGGGCCTTGAGTTTGACACCTGTGATATTATTAATGTTGTAAATACAAATCATCATATATCTAGAAAGGCTGGTCCTAAAGTGGTTGGCATTATTCAGAGGTCTCAAGAAGGTAAGAAATACAAGAATGTGGGTGTGTGTGTGTGTGTGTGTGTGTGTGTGTGTGTGTTAATCACCAGCAGACACCACCAGGGAGAATGACAAATGTCATCTCGGTCACGGGCACACTACTTCCAGGGGGTGGGCGGTTGAGGTCACGGGGGGTTGTTATGCAGCTCCTCGAGGAGAGAGCGTCCCTCTTTAATCGTTAATTGGCTCCCTAATTCACTCAGCAGCACACACACCCACACACACACACACACACACACACACACACACACACACACACACACACACACACACACACACACACACACACACACACACACACACACACGCACGCACAGGCAGAGGTCGAGAGGACACATCATCCAGTGACGCCATGGATGGAGGCCTGGCAGCGTGGATGCAAGGTGAAGTCATAGACGGCAGCACAAGGACCTGGAGTGACTTTCCAAGGCTCCCCGTGATGACAAACCTTGAATATTCACATTAAGTGCACACCCACACACACACACACACACACACACACACACACACACACACACACACACACACACACACACACACACACACACACACACACGATGATAATTTCCATCATTTTCTCCTTGGCCAGCTCCCCTTTGAAGATTACAATCGTGTTCTGTTTCATCCTGCTGGGCTTCTAATTGGTTTTGTAGGCCGCTTGGCAATGGGTGCGTTTGGAATACATATTCCGGTATAAATAACGGTATTATTACGCTTTTGGGTCGCATTGTTCGTCTTATAGCGACTTTTAGTGAATTAATAGAGCGTGGGGTGAATAATATGAGGCAGAGTGGAGAGAGAGAGCGAGAGAGAGACTGCATGAGACCAGGCGTAAATATCACTCGGGTGCCCTCTTTCACCCCCCCCCCCCCCCCGCAGCGCCACGGAGGATAAAAGCAAAACCAAGTGACAGGCGAATCTTAGCTGAGGGCAACAACGCCACCTCGCCTCTTAAAATGAATTTCTACCAGACATCCACACGGTGGAGGCATCGATTTCGAATGGAGTAGAGAGCCTTTGTTGTCGTCGCACAAGAACGTACACCGCAGGAACTGAAATAAGGGTTCGACTCAGACTTTAGATTTGAAAAACAAATCAGCAGCGTCGTACAAAAAAAGCTTTTATCAATTACGCCAAATAGCGAAAGTGAAACCGCTTCTATCAGGACATGATCTTGACAAATTAATCCACGCCTTTATCTCGACTCGTTTAGACTACTGCAATGTATGTAGGCATTAGCCCGCCTGCAGCTCGTGCAGAACTCTGCTGCTCGTCTGCTAACACAGACCCGCAGACGTGAGCACATCACCCCTATATTAGCGTCCCTTCACTGGCTCCCTGTGCGTTACAGAATCCATTTTAAACTCCTTTTATTTGTTTTTAAATGTCTAAACAACCTCGCGCCAACATATCTCTCCGACCTCCTTCAGCCTTACTGCCCCACCCGATCCCTAAGATCAGCCGATCAGCTGCTACTGACGGTCCGGGACACAAGGCTGAAGCTTAGAGGTGACAGAGCTTTCGCCGCTGCTGCTCCCAAGCTCTGGAACGACCTACCTCTGAGTGTTGGACAAGCCTCCTCTCTTCCTGTTTTTAAATCTCTCTTAAAAACATACTTTTATTCCATGGCTTTTAACACTGAGTGATATCCATCCAGCAATGGCACCCCATAATACACCTGCTGTGAACCTGTTTTTATGTTTTATTTATTTTATTTATTTATTTTGTTATCGTGTTCTGTTTGTGTTGTGTTGTTTGCTCGGTTCTCGTATTATTTTTAACCTGCCCATTGTACAGCACTTTGGCTACCCCTGTGGTAAAGTTGATTTGATTTGATTTGATTTGATATTTGCTTATTTTCTGTCTGATAAGATAATTCTTCTTACTAAGCAGATTTTTAATGTTAGAGTGTTTTACTTGTTTTAAGGGTTTCGGTCCTAAATGATCTCAGTAAGATATTACAGCTTGTTGCTGAGATTTGATGAGCTATATTGAGTAAAACATGCTTGAAACTAGAATATCAACTGTCGTGTCGTCAACACTCACAAGTATAAAACTACTTTTTTAAAGTCATCATTTCTTATTTCAAGCATGTAAAAAAAAAAAAAATCATGACTTGGACACAATTGTGTCTCATAATTAAAAACAGATGACAGCCAAATGGACTTTGCTGTTTTATTTCCAATGAAACAATAGAAAATACATACTCAATTAGTAGCACAGTTGTTAATAGTGAGAATATATTTATTTTAAGGTATTTTTGGGTTCATTGAGGTTAGCTAATTAGGGACCGCAATGTCCCTTTGGGACAGAGAACCCTATTGTTATTGTAACGTTTTATTCTTTATTATTATTTTTCTTCCGCCGCCTCTTTGAGCTGTAATTTGACCCCCTTAACATGCTTCAAAACTTACCATATTTGACACACACATCAGGACTGGCGAAAAATTGCGATCTAATAAAAAAACCAAACACCAAAACTCAAAATTTCGCTCTGGCGCCCCCTAGGAAAAAACACAGACAAAACTACTTGTAACTTCCGGACCTAGATGTCATACATTGACATCCTTCAGCGAAAAGCAACAAGAAATTGGCAATTCCCCCTTCAAAACAAAAGTTTAGTAAAATCACTCACTTTTGCCTCTCTGAGCTGTAATTTGACCCCCTTAACATGCTTAAAAATTCACCAAACTGGACACACACATCAGGACTGGCAAAAATTGCGATCTAATAAAAAAAAAACAACAAAAAAAAACTCAAAATTGCAATTTAGCGCCCCCTAGGAAGAAAACACAAACACAACTGCTCCTAGGAAGAAAACTCAGACTAAACTGCCTGTAACTTCCAGTAGGAATGTCATAGAGACATGAAACAAAAACCTTTATGTAGGTTTCAATTAGACCTAGATTCCATACACTGACAACCCCCGGCAAAAATCAACAGGAAGTTTGCAATTCCCCCTTCAAAGCAAAAGTTGAGTAAAAACAGTCACCTTTTTTCAAACATTATCTCCTCTGAGCGCGTTTGTCGTGTTGGCTTCAAATTAGCACAGGAGAGAGATTGAACCCTTCTGATTAAAAGTTAATGCTACGGTTTGGATTTTATGAGCCCTCAAAGTCGGTCCCGTCCATCGCTGCTTGCAGCTTTAATTAGGGTCCGCACAGGACCATTGTCAAAGGAATCCCAAAGGGAGTTCCTTTTGCAATGGGACGAAAGGAACCTATTGTTATTGTAAGGTTTTATTATTATTATTCCGCAGCTTTTCGCACTACTTTGCCCCCCTTAACATGCTTCAAAACTCACCAAATTTTACACACACATAGAAAAACGTGCCCCAAACAGTTTAGTAAAAAAAACAAACCCCAAAAATCAAAATTGCGCTCTAGTTTTACTTGTTTTGGAAAGTCTTGACAAGACAAATTTTCTTGTTCTATTGGCAGATAAATGTACATAGTTAAAATAATAATTCTTCTCACTAAGCAGATTTTATGTTAGAGTGTTTGACTTGTTTTAAGGGTTTTGGTCCTAAATGATCTCAGTAAGATATTACAGCTTGTTGCTGAGATTTGATGAGCTATATTGAGTAAAACATGCTTGAAACTAGAATATCAACTGTGGCAAAGCTGTGTCGTCAACACTCACAAGTATAAAACTACTTTTTTAAAGTCATCATTTCTTATTTTAAGCATGCAAAAAAAAAAAAAATCATGACTTGGACACAATTGTGTGTCATAATTAAAACAGATGACAGCCAAATGGACTTTGCTGTTTTATTTTCAATGAAACAATAGAAAATACGTACTCATATAGTAGTACACTTGTTAGTAGTGAGAATATACTTATTTTAAGGTACACTGCAAAAAGTCAGCGTTCAAAAACAAGAATAAAAAAATACAAAAATTAGAGGTATTTTATTTTAACTAAGTACATTTATCTGCCAATAGAACAAGAACATTTGGCTTGCCAAGACTTTCCAAAACAAGTAAAACTAGAGCGCAATTTAGATTTTTTATTTTTTATTTTTTTTTACTAAACTGTTTGGGGCACGTTTTTCTGTGTGTGTAAAATTTGGTGAGTTTTGAAGCATGTTAAGGGGGCAAAGTAGTGCGCAAAGCTGCGGATTAATAATAATAAAACCTTACAATAACAATAGGTACCTTTCGTCCCATTGCAAAAGGAACTCCCTTTGGGATTCCTTTGACAATGGTCCTTTGCGGACCCTAATTAAAGCTGCAAGCAGCGATGGACGGGACCGACTTTGAGGGCTCATAAAATCCAAACCGTAGCAGTAATTAAAAAAACTTTCATCAACTTTTAATCAGAAGGGTTCAATCTCTCTCCTGTGCTAATTTGAAGGCGACACGACAAACGCGCTCAGAGGAGATAATGTTTGAAAAAAGGTGACTGTTTTTACTCAACTTTTGTTTTGAAGGGGGAATTGCAAACTTCCTGTTGATTTTTGCTGGGGGTTGTCAGTGTATGGAATCTAGGTCTAAGTGAGACCTACATAGAGGTTTTTGTTTCATGTCTCTACGACATTCCTACTGGAAGTTACAGCCAGTTTTGTCTGAGTTTTCTTCCTAGGAGCAGTTGTGTTTGTGTTTTCTTCCTAGGGGGCGCTAGAGTGCAATTTTGAGTTTTTTTGTTTTTTTTGTTTTTGTTTTTAGATGGCAATTTTTGCAAGTCCTGATGTGTGTGTCCAGTTTGGTGAATTTTGAAGCATGTTAAGGGGGTCAAATTACAGCTCAAAGAGGCAAAAGTGAGTGATTTTACTAAACTTTTGTTTTGAAGGGGGAATTGCCAATTTCCTGTTGCTTTTTGCTGAAGGACGTCAATGTATGAAATCTAGGTCCGGAAGTTACAAGTAGTTTTGTCTGTGTTTTTTTCCTAGGGGGCGCTAGAGCGAAATTTTGAGTTTTGGTGTTTGGTTTTTTGATTAGATCGCAATTTTTCGCCAGTCCTGATGTGTGTGTCAAATATGGTAAGTTTTGAAGCATGTTAAGGGGGTCAAATTACAGCTCAAAGAGGCGGCGGAAGAATAATAATAATAATAAAGAATAAAACGTTACAATAACAATAGGGTCCTCTGTCCCAAAGGGACATTGCGGTCCCTAATTAGCTAACCTCAATGAACCCAAACATACCTTAAAATAAATATATTCTCACTAATAACAACTGTACTACTATATGAGTACATATTTTCTATTGTTTCATTGAAAATAAAACAGCAAAGTCCATTTGGCTGTCATCTGTTTTAATTATGAGACACAATTGTGTCAAAGTCATGATTTTTTTTTTCATGCTTGAAATAAGAAATGATGACTTTAAAAAAGTAGTTTTATACTTGTGAGTGTTGATGACACAACAGTTGATATTCTAGTTTCAAGCATGTTTTACTCAATATAGCTCATCAAATCTCAGCAACAAGCTGTAATATCTTACTGACATCATTTAGGACCAAAACCCTTAAAACAAGTAAAACACTCTGATGTAAAATCTGCTTAGTGAGAATAAATATCTTATCAGACAGAAAATAGGCAAATATCACCCTTATTTGAGATATTTCATCTTACTTAGATTTCAGTTTTTGCAGTGTAGTTTTGGGTTTATTGAGGTTAGCTAATTTTACTTGTTTTGGAAAGTCTTGACGAGCCAAACTTTCTTGTTCTATTGGCAGATAATTTTGCTTAGTTCAAGTAAAATACCCCTCATTTTTGTATTTTTTTTCCTTGTTTTTGAACACTGACTTTTTGCCGTGTACAAAGTAGTACCTCAACCTACGAGCCTGATTGGTCCTAGTAACTCAAAACCCTCGCATCTCAAATTGAAATGAACGGAAATCTGTGTAATTGGTGCTCGGCCCCGCCAAAACAGTACCGTTTTAATGATGTAACGTGCTACTAAGACGAAAACCTAACTTTTATCGAAGAACTATTGAGTGAAAACAATACAATTTAATCTGGTATAAACAATACAGTAGTTCCATGAAGTATTATGTACAGAATTTACCTTGGAAAGTGGACTTTGACGGTATCCTTGTCAAACACACCATCATCAGCTTTCCCATATTTTCATAGATACATGTTTAAATAGTATTTTGACTCATTCTGCTTCAGTATGCATGGCACAGACTTGCAGTGATACAATCAAATTGCTTCCCCATGTAGATCCACTACACCAGGGGTCACCAACGCGGTGCCCGCGGGCACCAGGTAGCCCGTAAGGACCAGATGAGTCGCCCGCTGGCCTGTTCTAAAAATAGCTCAAATAGCAGCACTTACCAGTGAGCTGCCTCTATTTTTTAAATTTTATTTATTTACTAGCAAGCTGGTCTCGCTTTGCTGGACATTTTTAATTCTAAGAGAGACAAAACTCAAATAGAATTTGAAAATCCAAGAAAATATTTTAAAGACTTGGTCTTCACTTGTTTAAATAAATTCATACATTTTTTTACTTTGCTTCTTATAACTTTCAGAAAGACAATTTTTGAGAAAAAAATACAACCTTAAAAATGATTTTAGGATTTTTAAACACATATACCTTTTTACCTTTTAAATTCCTTCTTCTTTCCTGACCATTTAAATCAATGTTCAAGTAATTTCTTTTTTTAATTGTAAAGAATAATAAATACATTTTAATTTAATTCTTCATTTTAGCTTCTGTTTTTTCGACGAAGAATATTTGTGAAATATTTCTTCAAACTTATTATGATTAAAATTTAAAAAAAATGATTCTGGCAAATCTAGAAAATCTGTAGAATCAAATTTAAATCTTATTTCAAAGTCTTTTGAATTTCTTTTAACATTTTTGTTCTGGAAAATCTAGAAGAAATAATGATTTGTCTTTGTTAGAAATATAGCTTGGTCCAATTTGTTATTTATTCTAACAAAGTGCAGATTGGATTTTAACCTATTTAAAACATGTCATCAAAATTCTAAAATTAATCTTAATCAGGAAAAATTACTAATGGTGTTCGATAAATTATTTTTTAAATTTTTTCAAAAAGATTCGAATTAGCTAGTTTTTCTCTTCTTTTTTTCGGTTGAATTTTGAATTTTAAAGAGTCGAAATTGAAGATAAACTATGTTTCAAAATTTAATTGTCATTTTTTTCGTGTTTTCTCCTCTTTTAAACCGTTCAATTACGTGTAAATATCATTAATTATCAATAATAATATAGAGTTAAAGGTATTTGAGCAAATTGGCTATTTCTGGCCATTTATTTAAGTGTGTATCAAACTGGTAGCCCTTCGCATTAATCAGTACCCAAGAAGTAGCTCTTGGTTTCAAAAAGGTTGGTGATCCCTGCACTACACGCTCTGTCATGTTTTTCGATGATTTCTTTCTTTTATTCAATGAATATCATCCACTTCTTCTTTTCAGCATTGTCCTTCACATTCACACAACACTGCTACGTCCATCTCTAGCTACAAGCTAACGCTCGCTACTGAATCCAGATGTTTCGGGCAGCTCTAACGGGTTTTACCGTGACATTTCCACCGCGGAGATTCTTGTAACTAGGGGTGTCCGATAATGGCTTTTTGCCGATATCCGATATTCCGATATTGTCCAACTCTTTAATTACAGATACCGATATCAACCGATACCGATATCAACCGATATATGCAGTCGTGGAATTAACACATTATTATGCCTAATTTGGACAACCATGTATGGTGAAGATAAGGTAATTTTTTAAAAAAAATAATAAAATAAGATAACTAAATTTAAAACATTTTCTTGAATAAAAAAGAAAGTAAAACAATATAAAAACAGTTACATAGAAACTAGTAATTAATGAAAATGAGTAAAATTAACTGTTAAAGGTTAGTACTATTAGTGGAGCAGCAGCACGCACAATCATGTGTGCTTACGGACTGTATCCCTTGCAGACTGTATTGATATATATTGATATATAATGTAGGAACCAGAATATTAATAACAGAAAGAAATGGGGGGAAGGAGGTTTTTTGGGTTGGTGCACTAATTGTAAGTGTATCTTGTGTTTTTTATGTTGATTTAATAAAAATTAAAAAAAATAAAAAATAAAAAAAAGATACCGTTAAGAAAAAAAACGATACAGATAATTTCTGTTATTACATTTTAACGCATTTATCGGCCGATATTATCGACATCCCTACTTGTAACCCAAGTTTTTGGTTGCAACTTGAAGCATAACTTATCTCAAAACACTCTTAAGTTGAGGTACCACTATTTACCTAACCATGTTTGTGTTTAAGGACTAACACCATGACGCATGACACAAAGAGAAGAGCGGAATTTTTGAATGGAAATGTGTAATTTTGATTAGACTTGTTTCCTTTTTTCATTCTAGACCTGGGTTTAACATTGTACTCCCTGCAACCACACCATTAGGTAAACCTGCTCTATAATGAATATTATCATACTACTTCTAATATTTTTGGTTACCTTATACATGAGGAGACTATTGGAAACTGCTCTTGGTCACATAAAGTGTCGCTCAACACCACTCAGAAGCACACAAAATAAACACATCATTACCCATAAATACAGACACACCTGCAGGTGCACCAAGTGAATGTGCGGATGACTTTAAATTGACTTCACATTTTCCTCCTTCTGTTTCCGCAGCTGAAGCAAGCCAACACAGACTGGACCCTCACAAAGAATCAGCATTCCTCCATTAAAAGGTATACAAACCCGTTCATATGCTATTCAACTGGCTTTCACTTCGAAATATGGGAGAGAAAGACCACTAGAGTGCTCCTGTTGTACAGAGCAGTGTTTTTCAACCACTGTGCCACGACACACTAGTGTGTTATCTAATTTCACCTATTTGGGTTAAAAGTAGGGATGTCCGGTAATGGCTTTTTGCCGATATTCCGATATTGTCCAACTCTTTAATTACAGATACCGATATCAACCGATACCGATACTGATATATACAGTTGTGGAATTAACACATTATTATGCCTAATTTGGACAACCAGGTATGGTGAAGATAAGGTCCTTTTTTTTAAATTAATAAAATAAAATAAGATAAATACATTAAAAACATTTTCTTGAATAAAAAAGAAAGTAAAACAATATAAAAACAGTTACATAGAAACTAGTAATTAATGAAAATGAGTAAAATGAACTGTTAGTACTATTAGTGGAGCAGCAGCACGCACAATCATGTGTGCTTACGGACTGTATCCCTTGCAGACTGTATTGATATATATTGATATATAATGTAGGAAGCAGAATATTAATAACAGAAGGAAACAACCCTTTTGTGTGAATGAGTGTAAATGGGGGAGGGAGGTTTTTTTTGGGTTGGTGCACTAATTGTAAGTGTATCTTGTGTTTTTTATGTTGATTTAATAAAATAAAAAAAATAAATAAATAAAAAAAAAATAAAAAAAAAAGATACCGATAATAAAAAAAACGATACCGATAATTTCCGATTTTACATTTTAAAGCATTTATCGGCCGATAATATCGGCCGGCCGATATTATCGGACATCTCAAGTTAAAAGTATTTTTTGTAAACCAGTAATCATAGTCTGCAAAATAAGTGTTGTTGTTGAGTGTCGGTGCTGTCTAGAGCTCGGCAGAGTAACCGTGTAATACTCTTCCATATCAGTAGGTGGCAGCCGGTAGCTAATTGCTTTGTAGATGTCGGAAACAGCGGGAGGCAGCGTGCGGGTAAAACGGTATCTAATGCACTGCAAAAAGTCAGTGTTCAAAAACGAGAAAAAAACAATACAAAAATGAGGGGTATTTTATTTGAACTAAGCAAAATTATCTGCGATTAGAACAAGAAAATTCGGCTTGTCAAGACTTTCCAAAACAAGTCAAATTAGCTCACCTCAATGAACCCAAAAATAGCTTAAAATAAGTATATTCTCACTAATAACAAGTGCACTTTTCTTGGTAGAAAAAAATGAGACCTTTTTGCTCAATATGTCCAAAAATATTCTTAAATGAAGTAAATAGTAGTGCCATTATCTTGACATAATGATATGCGCTCGGCATCATGATTTTTTTTTTTCATGCTTGACGTAAGAAATGATTACTTTGAAAAAGCAGTTTTATACTTGTGAGTGTTGATGACAGCTTTGCAACAGTTGATTTTCTAGTTTCAAGCATGTTTTACTCAATATAGCTCATCAAATCTCAGCAACAAGCTGTAATATTTTACTGAGATCATTTAGGACCAAAACCCTTAAAACAAGTAAAACACTCTAACATAAAATCTGCTTAGTGAGAAGAATTATCACATCAGACAGAAAATAAGCAAATATCACCCTTATTTGAGATATTTCATCTTACTTAGATTCCAGTTTTTGCAGTGTGCTTAAACCAAAAATAAACAAAAGGTGAGTGCCCCTAAGAAAGGTAATTGAAGATTAGGGAAGGCTATGCAGAACGAAACTAAAACTGAACTGGCTGCAAAGTAAACAAAAACAGAATGCTGGACGACAGCAAAGACTTACTGTGGAGAAAAGACGGCGTCCACAAAGTACATCCGAACATGACATAATCAACTATGTCCCCACAAAGAAGGATAAAAACAACTCAAATCTTCTTGATTGCTAAAACAAAGTAGATGCGGGAAATATCGCTCAAAGGAAGACATGAAACTGCTACAGGAAAATACCAAAAAAAAAGAGAAAAAAGCCATTAAAATAGGAGTGCAAGACAAGAAGTAAAACACTACACACACTAAAACAGTAAAAAAGTCCAAATAAGTCAGGGGGTGATGTGACAGGTGGTGACAGTACACCTACTTTGAGACAAGAGCTATAGTGATGCATGCTTGGTTATTCTTTAAAGTCATATCCAACAATTGCGACAACGACTTTTTACTGTCAACTGAGTTTCGTTTTTTAATGATGTCTGCTGGTGGTGTGCCTCCGCATTTTTTCAACGCAAAAAATGTGCCTTGGCTGAAAAAAGGTTGAAAAACACTGCTCTGGAGCAGTGGTCCCCAACCACCGAGCCGCGGCCCGGTACCGGTCCGCGGACCGACTGGTACCGGGCCGCACAATAATTAAATTAAAAAAAATAAAAATAAAAACCTTTTTTTTTTTTTTTTTTTAATGAAATCAACATAAAAAACACAATATATACATTATAAATATAGATCAATACAGTCTGCAGGGATACAGTCCGTAAGCACACTGATTGTATTTATTTATGTAAAAAAAAAAAAAAAAAAATATATATATATATATTTTTTTTTTAAAATACACCCCCCCTTGGCTGAAAAAAGGTTGAAAAACACTGCTCTAGAGCAGTGGTCCCCAACCACCTGGCCGCGGCCCGGTACCAGTCCACGGACCGACTGGTACCGGGCCGCACAAGAATTAAATTTAAAAAAAAAAAAAAAAAATTAAAAAATGTTTTTTTTTTTTTTAATGAAATCAACATAAAAAACACAATATATACATTATACATATAGATCAATACAGTCTGCAGGGATACAGTCCGAAAGCACATTGATTGTATTTATATATATATATATATTTTTTTTTAAAATACACCCCCTCCCCACCGGTCCGTGGGACAAATTTTCAAGCGTTGACCGGTCCGCAGCTACAAAAAGGTTGGGGACCACTGCTCTAGAGGACCTTGGCGCACTATAAACACATCAGCAGATCCTTGCGTTGACGTTTTAACCTCGCTAGCACGCATAAAACACCGGGGTCCAAACTTGTGATAACTTTAGTCCTTCAAGTCCTCTCATTTTTGGTAGTTGTATATTTTTTCCCAACGTGATTTATGTACCGTATTTTTCCGAACCATAGGGCGCACCGGATTATAAGGCGCACTGCCGATGAGGGGGTCTATTCAGGTCTATTTTCATACAAATGGTGCATTAAAGGAGTCATATTATTATGATTATTTTGTAAATGTGAAAGACTTCCTTGTGGTCTACATAACATGTAATGGTGGTTCTTTGCTCAAAATGTTGCATAGATGATGTTTTACTCATTATCTTCAAGTCTCTTCAGGATGCGCCGTTTTGTGGGCGGTCTTATTTACGTGGCTCACCTTGGACAGCGTCTTCTCCCCGTCATCTGTGTTGTAGCGGTGTAGCGTGCAAGGACGGGAGTGGAAGAAGTGTCAAAAGATGGCGCTAACTGTTTTAATGACATTCAGACTTTACTTCAGGGGTCACCAACCTTTTTGAAAGCAAGAGCTACTTCTTGGGTACTGATTAATGTGAAGGGCTACCAGTTTGATACACACTTCAATAAATGGCCAGAAATAGCCAATTTGCTCAATTTACCTTTAACTCTATGTTATTATTAATAATGAATGATATTTACACTTAATTGAACAGTTTAAAAGAGGAGAAAACACGAAAAAAATTACAATTAAATTTTGAAACATAGTTTATCTTCAATTTTGACTCTTTAAAATTCAAAATTCAACCGAAAAAAAAGAAGAGAAAAACTAGCTAATTCGAATCTTTTTGAAAAAATTAAAAAAATAATTTATGGAACATCATTAGTAATTTTTCCTGATTAAGATTAATTTTAGAATTTTGATGACATGTTTTAAATAGGTTAAAATCCAATCTGCACTTTGTTAGAATATATAACAAATTGGACCAAGCTATATTTCTAAAAAAGACAAATCATTATTTCTTCTAGATTTTCCAGAACAACATTTTTAAGGTAAATTCAAAAGACTTTGAAATAAGATTTAAATTTGATTTTACAGATTTTCTAGATTTGCCAGAATAATTATTTGAATTTTAATCATAATAAATTTGAAGAAATATTTCACAAATATTCTTCATCGAAAAACAGAAGCTAAAATGAAGAATTAAATTAAAATTGATGTATTATTCTTTACAATAAAAAAAAATACATTTACTTAAACATTGATTTAAATTGTCAGGAAAGGAGAGGAAGGAATTTAAAAGGTAAAAAGGTATATGTGTTTAAAAATCCTAAAATCATTTTTAAGGTTGTATTTATTCTCTAAAATTGTCTTTCTGAAAGTTATAAGAAGCAAAGTAAAAAAATTAATGAATTTATTTAAACAAGTGAAGACGAAGTCTTTAAAAAAAATTCTTGGGTTTTCAAATTCTATTTGAGTTTTGTCTCTCTTAGAATTAAAAATGTCGGGCAAAGCGAGACCAGCTTGCTAATAAATGAATAAAATTTAAAAATAGAGGCAGCTCACTGGTAAGTGCTGCTATTTGAGCTATTTTTAGAACAGGCCAGGGGGCTACTCATCTGGTCCTTACGGGCTACCTGGTGCCCGTGGGCACCGCATTGGAGACTCCTGCTTTACTTCAATCAATAACGGAGCAGCATCTCCTCCTCCGTGGCTCACTAGTGCAACAACAACGCCCGGAAATGTGTCCCGTGGAAAACCGTCCGACCGGAACTCTCTAATAACTAAAGTTCCTTGGGTGAATAATGTAAACTCACTACACCGGTATGTTTTAGCGCTTTCATGGCGAGTTTACTGACAGATATAAGTAAGAACTTTACATTACTTTATATTAGAAATGGCAACAGCGGAGGATGAATGTCACATAACAAGAAGATAGAGAAAAAGAAGAAGCTTATCGACAACTACAAAGGCGGATGCGTGCAAATTTTCAGGACTTATGCAGATCCAAAATACAGATCAGCAGGTACCAGAAGGTAAGAAAAGTTTCTTTTGCATAATATTGCGAAACAAAACACCAGATAATATGTCTTACCTTATTCACACACCATAATAATACTCCTATGTTGAAGCACAGTGCAATCCATAAAGTGGTGTGGCTTCATAGATTACCAAAGTCGTACTAAAACATGTTGATAGATTTTTGAGCGCCGTGTGTAATGTTCTAATTTCTCAATGGAACATATAAAATGTCGGTGTTGTTTACGTGAGTCATATTGCAGTCTACACATATTTCTTATGTGTGACTGCCATCTACTGGTCACACTTATCATTACACCATGTACCAAATTAAATAGCTTCGAGGTCGGTAAGCACAACCAAAATCATTCCGTACATTTTGAGAAAAAATGAAAGGATTTTAAGTACGCCTTATAGTACGGAAAATACGGTAACTAAGGTGTTGTTTACTTCAGATGCAGTCAGTAGTCATTTGTTAGACTTCTTTAAATATATAGTCTTCCTCAAGGTTAGGTCCTCTCTTTTTCATCATTTGGGCTGTTCAACTCGGTGGCTCGCGAGTTAGAAAAACTTGTTAGAGATTCACATTTTTGCCGCAGATTCTTAAAATTAATCACAGATGATCTTTGACAGCTTTTTTGCAGAACAGCAAAAGCTCCCGTAACGCTGAGAAAATAAATAGGTCAAAATTTGTCCCACGGACCGGTGGGGGGGTGGGGTTTGTATTTAAAAAAAAAAAAAAAAATTGTTTATTTTTTTTTATTTTTTATTTTTTTACATAAATAAATACAATCATGTGTGCTTACGGACTGTATCCCTGCAGACTTTGTTGATCGATATTGATATATAATGTATATATTGTGTTTTTTATGTTGATTTCATTAAAAAAAGAAGAAAAAAAAAAAAAAAAAAGAAAAAAAAAAAAAGAAATTCTTGTGCGGCGCGGTACCAATCGGTCTGCGGACCGATGGTTGGGGACCACTGCACTACACCGTGTGTCATAACATAGCAGTGAGTGGATGTTCCTATTCTACACAGTTACAACTCCATCAACATGGATGGAACACTCATGCGCAAGGCCATGCATGCAGACCCCGAAAACTACGTCACATCCATGGCACCCGGGCAGTACTGGACCTGGGGCACTCATGCGAGAGGCCCAAAAGGTATGCAAGGAAACTCAATACGACATCATATAAAGCACCCTTGTCAAACTCAAGGCTCATTTGATGTGACCCGTGAAAGTGGAGAAATAATACGTGCCAACAGAGTACATTATCATTTTTTTTTACTAAATGTATTCCTTTTTTTCTGTTTTGACTGAAAAAATACTTGTACTGCATGCAATTGCATATATAATAAAGTGTAATATTATCTAATAATGTAAGAAATATGAAATTGTATTGAATTATTTAATTAAATGTGTATGAATTTAGAAAGGGAAAGTACTTATCAATGAATCTGTACTAACAATGTTGTTAATGTTTGTAATGTAATGTTAGTTAAATTGGTATGAAATTGGGTTTAGAAGTAGTTATAATCTGTAATAATAAAAACTATTAGTTATTATTTGTGTTTCCTAATAATGCGAAAAATAACATATTATCATACATTACACTTTTTCCTCCCTGCTTGGCACTCAGCATCAAGGGTTGGATTTGGGGGTTGAATCAGCAAAAATGATTCCCGGGCGTGGCCACCGCTGCTGCTCACTGCTCCCCTCAACTCCCAGGGGGTGATCAAGGGTGATGGGTCAAATGCGGGGAATAATTTCGCCACACCTCGTGTTTGTGTGTGACAATCATTGCTACTTTAACTTTAACTTTTTTTAAATAAAATAAATATCTGATTGACTTATAAGTTTAAAGTGAGTCATCCATTTAATTGTACACTGTAAACATGACAGTATGTAAAAAAAAAAAAAATCAAAACAGCCAGAATTTTGCCGTAAAAAACTGTTTTTCCATGTACAGTAATTCACCATGAAACAACAACAACCGTATATATTGAAAAATGGCCTCTCAGTCACCAGAATGTTAACGTGGTACCATTTTTACATTTATAGAAATGTTCTGTAAAAAAAACACCGTAAATTGTACGGTAAAATGATGGCCTGTCTATAGAGAACGTAAAAAAATGATATAATGATCAAATGCACGTGCAATTGTATAATAATATCACAAGGCCAATCCTTATACCGCAGGGGTCACCAACCTTTTTGAAACCAAGAGCTACTTCTTGGGTACTGATTAATGTGAAGGGCTACCAGTTCGATACACACTTAAATAAATTGCCAGAAATAGCCAATTTGCTCAATTTACCTTTAACTCTATGTTATTATTAATGATTAATGATATTTACACTTAATTGAACGGTTTAAAAGAGGAGAAAACACGAAAAAAATGACAATTAAATTTTGAAACATTGTTTATCTTCAATTTCGACTCTTTAAAATTCAAAATTCAACCGAAAAAAAAGAAGAGAAATTCTAGCTAATCCGAATGTTTTTGAAAAAATAAAAAAAATAATTTATGGAACATCATTAGTAATTTTTCCTGATTAAGATTAATTTTAGAATTTTGATGACATGTTTTAAATAGGTTAAAATCCAATCTGCACTTTGTTAGAATATATAACAAATTGGACCAAGCTATATTTCTAACAAAGACAAATCATTATTTCTTCTAGATTTTCCAGAACAAAAATTTTAAAAGAAATTCAAAAGACTTTGAAATAAGATTTAAATTTGATTCTACAGATTTTCTAGATTTGCCAGAATAATTGTTTTGAATTTTAATCATAAGTTTGAAGAAATATTTCACAAATATTCTTCGTCGAAAAAACAGAAGCTAAAATGAAGAATTAAATTAAAATGTATTTATTATTCTTTACAATAATAAAAACATTTTTTTTTTACTTCAACATTGATTTAAATTGTCAGGAACGGAGAGGAAGGAATTTAAAAGGTAAAAAGGTATGTGTTTAAAAATCCTAAAATCATTTTTAAGGTTGTATTTTTTCTCTAAAATTGTCTTTCTGAAAGTTATAAGAAGCAAAGAAAAAATAAAAGAATTTATTTAAACAAGTGAAGACCAAGTCTTTAAAATATTTTCTTGGATTTTCAAATTCTATTTGAGTTTTGTCTCTCTTAGAATTAAAAATGTCGAGCAAAGCGAGACCAGCTTGCTAGTAAATAAATACAATTTAAAAAATAGAGGCAGCTCACTGGTAAGTGCTGCTATTTGAGCTATTTTTAGAACAGGCCAGCGGGCTACTCATCTGGTCCTTACGGGCTACCTGGTGCCCGCGGGCACTGCGTTGGTGACCCCTGTTATACCGTATTTCCTTGAATTGGCACAGGGAATATAGTATTCGCACATCTAGAATTACTGTCGGGTCAAACTCGTTTCTCAAAATAATTAACGCATGCTTGGCCTTATCGCCGGTTCATTATGAACGCCGGATCAACTTCGTTTCGCAAAATATTAATTTTATTATCGCATGTCTATAATTTTCGCCGGGTTTCAGTTTCGCAAAATATTTAGCATACGTCTAGAACTTCCGCCGGGTCAAATTCGTTACGTCACGAGTGACGATTTACCTGTCCTCATTTTCAAAATGGAGGAAGCGGATTTCAGTAGTTTGCAATCGCACAAAGGAAAAAAGATAAAGAGTTATTCAGTAGGATTTAAGGTCCAAGCTATTGAATACCGGTACGGTATGCTAAAAAGAACAGTAAGCAGCTATGTTTTATTAATATACCATAGCTGCGTGTGTCAAATACGGTATGAGTCATTAAATAACTCCCGCCTCCTGGTGGTAGAGGGCGCTAGTGATCCTTCTTGCGACTTCCGGTACTGCAGAAGAAGTGACAACACGCAGCAACAGATCGTCTTTTTTTTCCTCTCGCCTGAACTTTTAACATGGAGGATTACATACCGGTATCTAAAATAAAACAGTTTTCTAAACTGGACTTTCAATGGAAGCAGGAGGTAATAATTAAAGGAATATCTCCATCGAGACAGAGAGACTTTTAAAACTGAAGAAAGAAAATAAGGAGGACTTCTATAAACACGTTATCGATGCTTTTGGTCAGAAGGAGCTGCAAATGGACTCCATTTATAAGTACAGGTAAGACCATAATAACGTTTTTTTTATTAAATGTGCTTTTCATGATGGTATGCTTACATCACACTCAAAGCGCACGCCTAAATTTACCCCATTCCTTTTGGTAAACGCCGGAGTGAGAAGAGGTTTTAAAATAATTTGCGCATGCACAGCCATCCCGCAGGCTTCCGGTAAACGCCGGAGTGACAGGAGGTTTTAAATTAATTAGTGCCCCTGCGGCTATTCAAGGAAATACGGTACATTTATATTAATTTACAAATGTTTACAAGTGGCCCTCTGAGGGCAGCCATGACTGCGATGTGGCCCTCGATGAAAACAAGTTTGACACCCCTGATATAAAGGAAGCCAACACTGAAGTATCATTTCTCCCCCAGGGGAATACAAGATGTCTCCATCAACCACTAGCGTCCCCTCCCGGCCCTGGACTCCGCGGTGCACCCCGCCCCCCCAGCAGCAGCAGCCGTCCAACCCTGCCCATCCTCACCCTCACCCTCACCCTCACCCTCACCCGCACCCGCACCCGCCGCCTGACTACCACCACAACGTCTACATCCCCGGGACGCCGTCGGGCTTCTGCACGCTGAGGCCCGCCGTGCAGCGCTGCAGCGACTTGGACGTACACAACTCCTTCTCCACCTTTGGCAAGAAGCGACGTCTCCAGATGTCCCCCCAGGGGGAGGCCGCCATGATCAATAACGACCTGTACAACGACTGACGTGCGACTGACTGGCGCGGACGATTTGAGCGATGGGAGAATCATTTGTTACGTAAATGAATGAACAGTTGGTCTATGAGTGGTCGAACAGGTGAGTTTCTGAAAATAAATGCTAAAAGCTACGTTTTTCACAGTTATAGTCGTCCTTCGCCACATCGCGCTTCAAGTATTGCGCGTCACTAATTTATTGTGGATATTTTCATATTTTTAAAGCATATTCTACAATTTTTTGGTGCTAAATTAAGTATTTTTAAGCATAAAATGGCAAAATAAATGTAAAGTATCAATACTACAGTAGTATTGGCTACCAAACCAATCAGAGCGCGCGGCTCATTATGGTGGCCACTGATTAGCTCCGCCCTTAGGCAGCATTGCTACAGTGCATCCCAAAAAGTCTTCACAGCGGTTCTTTTCCCACATTTTGTTATCTTACGGTTTTAGTTGAATAATTTCATTGGTGTTCTCCAAATTTTACAGACAATGCGCCGTAAAGACAAGGTGAAAAGTAAAGTAGGAACCATTCATTCTAAATCAAAAATGTTCATAGCTCGAGCATAAAAACAATGTTTAAAATCTTCTAAATAAGTTTTTCAACATTAAGAGCGCTCTCTGATATTGATTGATTGATTGATTGATTGAGTCAGAAATTGAATAATTTCATTGGTGTTCTCCAAATTTTACAGACAATGTGCCATAAAGACAATGTGAAAAGTAAAGTAGGAACCAATCATTCTAAATCAAATATTTTCATGGCTAGAGCATACTTTTTTTTTTTAAATCTTCGAAATGATCTGCCGGTCTGCCATTCTGCCGGTCTGCCGGTCTGCCAATCTGCCGGTCTGCCAGTCTGCCGGTTTGCCAATCCAGAGGCGGTGGCAGACCGGGGTGGTGGTTCCTCTCTTTAAGAAGGGGAACCGGAGGGTGTGTTCTAACTATCGTGGGATCACACTCCTCAGCCTTCTCTGTAAGGTCTATTCAGGTGTACTGGAGAGGAGGCTACGCCGGATAGTCGAACCTCGGATTCAGGAGGAACAGTGTGGTTTTCGTCCTGGTCGTGGAACTGTGGACCAGCTCTATACTCTCGGCAGGGTCCTTGAGGGTGCATGGGAGTTTGCCCAACCAGTCTACATGTGTTTTGTGGACTTGGAGAAGGCATTCGACTGTGTCCCTCTGGAAGTCCTGTGGGGAGTGCTCAGAGAGTATGGGGTATCGGACTGTCTGATTGTGGCGGTCCGCTCCCTGTATGATCAGTGCCAGAGTTTGGTCCGCATTGCCGGCAGTAAGTCGGACACGTTTCCAGTGAGGGTTGGACTCCGCCAAGCCTGCCCTTTGTCACCCATTCTGTTCATAACTTTTATGGACATAATTTCTAGGCGCAGTCAAGGCGTTGAGGGGATCTGGTTTGGTGGCTGCAGGATTAGGTCTCTGCTTTTTGCAGATGATGTGGTCCTGATGGCTTCATCTGGCCAGGATCTTCAGCTCTCACTGGATCGGTTCGCAGCTGAGTGTGAAGCGACTGGGATGAGAATCAGCACCTCCAAGTCCCAGTCCATGGTTCTCGCCCGGAAAAGGGTGGAGTGCCATCTCCGGGTTGCGGAGGAGACCCTGCCCCAAGTGGAGGAGTTCAAGTACCTTGGAGTCTTGTTCACGAGTGAGGGAAGAGTGGATGGTGAGATCGACAGGCGGATCGGTGCGGCGTCTTCAGTAATGCGGACGCTGTATCGATCCGTTATGGTGAAGAAGGAGCTGAGCCGGAAGGCAAAGCTCTCAATTTACCGGTCGATCTACGTTCCCATCCTCACCTATGGTCATGAGCTTTGGGTTATGACCGAAAGGACAAGATCACGGGTACAAGCGGCCCAAATGAGTTTCCTCCGCCGGGTGGTGGGTCTCTCCCTTAGAGATAGGGTGAGAAGCTCTGCCATCCGGGGGGAGCTCAAAGTAAAGCCGCTGCTCCTCCACATCGAGAGGAGCCAGATGAGGTGGTTCGGGCATCTGGTCAGGATGCCACCCGAACGCCTCCCTAGGGAGGTGTTTAGGGCACGTCCGACCGGTAGGAGGCCACGGGGAAGACCCAGGACACGTTGGGAAGACTATGTCTCCCGGCTGGCCTGGGAACGCCTCGGGATCCCCCGGGAGGAGCTGGACGAAGTGGCTGGGGGGAGGGAAGTCTGGGTTTCCCTGCTTAGGCTGCTGCCCCCACGACCCGATCTCGGATAAGCGGAAGAAGATGGATGGATGGATCTTCGAAATAAGTTTTTCAACATTAAGAGAGCTCTCTGACATTGATTGATTGATTGATTGAAACTTGTATTAGTAGATTGCACAGTGCAGTACATATTCCGTACAATTGACCACTATATGGTAACACCCCAATAAGTTTTTCAACTTGTTTAAGTCCACGTTAATCAATACATGGTAGTGAATATGAAGTATCTACCTCTTTTAATCCAGTATACAGGGCATCCGGAAAGTATTCACAGCGCGTCACTTTTTTGCACATTTTGTTTTGTTACAGCCTTTTCCCAAAATGGAATAAATTCAATTTTGTCCTCAAAATTCTACAGACAATACCTCATAACGACAATGTAAAAAAAAAAAATATTTTTTTAAGGTTTGCAAATGTATTCATAATTCAAATAAAAACTTGTACATAAGTATTTAGACTATTTGCGCAATACTTTGTTAATGCACTTTTGGCAGCAATTACAGCCTCAAGTATTTTTTTAATACGATGCCACAAGCTTGCCACACCTATCTTTAGACAGTTTGTCCCATTCCTCGTTGCAGCACCTTTAAAGTTCCATCAGATTTGATGGGAATTCTTTTTAGTCTCGTCAGTGTAGTGACCAAGAACCACTCTGTCAGATCTACAGCATTCCTTCCAGAACCTTCCAGGACAACCATCTCTGCAGCAATCCACCAATCAGGCCTGTATGGTAGTGGCCAGACGGAAGCCATTTCTAAGTAAAATGTTTGCCAAAATGCACCCGAAAGACTCCCAGACCATGAAAAACCAAATTCTCTGGTCTGGTGACACAAAGATTGAACTCTTTAGCAACAATGCCAGGCGTCATGTTTGGAGGAAACCAGACACCGCTCATCACCAGGCCGATACCATCCCTACAGTGAAGCATGGTGGTGGCAGCGTCATGCTGTGGGGATGTTTTTCATCGGCCGGAACTGGGAGACTAGTCAGCATAGAGGGAAAGATGAATGCAGCAATTTACAGAGACATCCTGGATGGAAAACCAACGTTCACCATCCAACCTGATGAAGCATGAGAGGCGCTGCAACGAGGAATGGGCGAAACTACCTAAAGATAGGTGTGCCAAGCTTGTGGCATCGTATTCAAAAAGACTTGAGGCTAAAATTTCTGCCAAAGGTGCATCAACAAAGTATTGAGCAAAGGCTGTGAATACTTACTGTATGTACTGTACATGTGTGTGGAGGTCTCTCTCCCTAGTGCAGGGGTCACCAACGCGGTGCCCGCGGGCACCAGGTAGCCCGTAAGGACCAGATGAGTAGCCCGCCGGCCTGTTCTAAAAATAGCTCAAATAGCAGCACTTACCAGTGAGCTGCCTCTATTTTTTAAATTGTATTTATTTACTAGCAAGCTGGTCTCGCTTTGCTCGACATTTTTAATTCTAAGAGAGACAAAACTCAAATAGAATTTGAACATCCAAGAAAATTTTTTAAAGACTTGGTCTTTACTTGTTTAAATAAATTCATTAATTCTTTTACTTTGCTTCTTATAACTTTCAGAAAGACAATTTTAGAGAAAAAATACAACCTTAAAAATGATTTTAGGATTTTTAAACACATATACCTTTTTACCTTTTAAATTCCTTCCTCTTCTTTCCTGACAATTTAAATCAATGTTCAAGTAAATTATTTATTTTTTATTGTAAAGAATAATAAATACATTTTAATTTAATTCTTCATTTTAGCTTCAGTTTTTTCGACAAAGAATATTTGTGAAATATTTCTTCAAACTTATTATGATTAAAATTCAATCTAGAAAATCTGTAGAATAAAATTTAAATCTTATTTCAAAGTCTTTTGAATTTCTTTTAAAATTTTTGTTCTGGAAAATATAGAAGAAATAATGATTTGTCTTTGTTAGAAATATAGCTTGGTCCAATTTGTTATATATTCTAACAAAGTGCAGATTGGATTTTAACCTATTTAAAACATGTCATCAAAATTCTAAAATTAATCTTAATCAGGAAAAATTACTAATGATGTTCCATAAATTCTTTTTTTAATTTTTTCAAAAAGATTCGAATTAGCTAGTTTTTCTCTTCTTTTTTTCGGTTGAATTTTGAATTTTAAAGAGTCGAAATTGAAGATAAACTATGTTTAAAAATTGAATTGTCATTTTTTTGGTGTTTTCTCCTCTTTTAAACCGTTCAATTAAGTGTAAATATCATTAATTATTAATAATAACATAGAGTTAAAGGTAAATTGAGCAAATTGGCTATTTCTGGCAATTTATTTAAGTGTGTATCAAACTGGTAGCCCTTTGCATTAATCAGTACCCAAGAAGTAGCTCTTGGTTTCAAAAAGGTTGCTGACCCCTGCCCTAGTGGGTCCTCCTGACGCTGACAAAAATTCACGCTAGTTCCGACGTCTGGTGTTATCAACAATGTCCTTTATTTGCAGCTCACACACGCTATGATAGCGCACAACTTTTCAGTTCCCTCTGGTCTTCTTCTTCTCCGACTCTCGTGCGCGTGTGTGTGCCCATCAGCAACTCCAACCTTCCCCCGTGTGTCGGACCGGCTGCTGCTGATTAGCATGGCAGGTGATTGGATGATCAGCCCCAGCTGGGTAATCCGATCACCTGCCAGCTGTGCTTCGAGGCCGGTCCATACACACCCCATTCCTGCAGGAGGTGTGCCAACCACGCCCCCCTCCACAATGTGATTTGATTTTTATTTGTATATCTGCAAAATTAAAAAAAATTATAATAATTTTCACATTGTCATTTTGGGATATTGTCTGTAAAATTTTGAGAACAACAATTAATGTATTCCATTTTGGGATAAGGCTGTAACAAAACCAAATGGGGAAAACGTGAAACGCTGTGAATACTTTCCGGATGTGGTGTATATTGGATTAAAATAGGTAAATACTTCATATCAGAGAGCTCTATGTACTTAGATGGTTTTAAATAATGTTTTATGATTGAGCTATGAAAAATTTGATTTAGAATGAATGATTCCTACTTTGCGGGAATTCAATTATCGCGGTAATGTTAACAACGATATACACTACCGATCAAAAGTTTGGGGTCACATTGAAACGTCCTTATTTTTGAAGTAAAAGCACTGTACTTTTCAATGAAGATAACTTTAAACTAGTCTTAACTTGAAAGAAATACACTCTATACATTGCTAATGTGGTAAATGACTATTCTAGCTGCAAATGTCTGCTTTTTGGTGCAATATCTACATAGGTCCATTTCCAGCAACTATCACTCCAGTGTTCTAATGGTACAATGTGTTTGCTCATTGGCTCAGAAGGCTAATTGATGATTAGAAAACCCTTGTGCAATCATGTTCACACATCTGAAAACAGTTTAGCTCGTTAAGAAGCTACAAAACTGACCTTCCTTTGAGCAGATTGAGTTTCTGGAGCATCACATTTGTGGGGTCAATTAAACGCTCAAAATGGCCAGAAAAAGAGAACTTTCATCCGAAACTCGACAGTCTATTCTTGTTCTTAGAAACGAAGGCTATTCCACAAAATTGTTTGGGATACCCCAAACTTTTGAACGGTAGTGTACGAGGGACGACTGTATTTAAGTATACTATTTTTGTATTACTATCATAACTATTGCTGTTAATTTATAGACAATCAAACTGGAAGTGCATTCATCCAAATGTATTAAAAGCTTCAGAATAGGCCATTGTTTTGCACATGTAGGAATTTACATATGGTGTTTTTTCATGATGTACTGTATACGGGGGCCACACAACATGAGGCAAAAAAAAAAAGATGGGGGATCATGCAATCCTCATACATGTACTGTAAATACATTAATGGAAATAAAGTATTTTTTGCATATATCTACTTTCAAAAAGCCTATAAATTAAAGGTGGGTGCACGGGCCTGTAACCTGAAACATGGAGAGCTGTTACCTCTGTATTCAGACAGCATTTAGGAGTGAGTTTTTTTTTTTCTTCTATTGAGGTCTAATTTACTCGAGTCAATTATTTTCAGGCGGAAAAAAGTTCCACAGCTCCTACAATCTTTTCGCCTTGGTAAGCTCTTTTCCACCTAGATGAATAAACACACTAAAATGCTAACATATGCTAATCGGAGCGCTCGCATTTCCATTTGCCCGCAGAGGACGGTGGGGGGGTTCATTAACTGAACAAACAGAAATTCCTTTCTGGAAAATATCACTTTAATTAAGAGCACGAACACACACATGCGAGCGGGGTCGACGGCTCCAAATGCCACACCTGGATGGGAGCTCAGGGGGGGCCTGGAGCTTCTCTCTTTTTCTATGTGTGCCCTTTTACTTCTTAATTGTCAGGGAAATTGTTCAACACATTACAGATGGCGACTGGCCAGGAACAAAGCTGGTTTAATTAGGTCGTCGTGTGGCTCAGACTGAGAATAATTTCATTATTAAGGAAAAAGGGTGCCCATAGAGAGCCATAGACGGAGCAGGGCGACCTCTCTGGGGTAAGGTGATCCAGAAGGGTTCATCCTATGTAGGTTAGCTTGATTAATATGCAATAAGTGGAGCGTCAACAGAGCTGCAGGAATAGCTTTTTTTTTTTTTTTTGTATTCTACTAATGTTATTTCACTTTTTTGTCTGCAAACTGGCAATTCCTCCCTTTATAATCACTCCAATGACATATTATACTGGCTATTATAAGTTAAAGGCCTACTGAAAGCCACTACTAGCGACCACGCAGTCTGATAGTTTATATATCAATGATGAAATCTTAACATTGCAACACATGCCAATACGGCCAGGTTAACTTATAAAGTGACATTTAAAATTTCCCGGGAAATATCCGGCTGAAACGTCGCGGTATGATGACGTATGCGCGTGACGAAGTCAGAGTAACGGAAGTTATGGTACCCCGTAGAATCCTATACAAAAAGCTCTGTTTTCATTTCATAATTCCACAGTATTCTGGACATCTTTTGCAATTTGTTTAATGAACAATGAAGGCTGCAAAGAAGACAGTTGTAGGTGGGATCGGTGTATTAGCAGCGGACTACAGCAACACAACCAGGAGGACTTTGTTGGAGAGCAGACGCGCTAGCCGCCGACCTCACCTTGACTTCCTACGTCTCCGGGCCGCCAAACGCATCGGGTGAAGTCCTTCGTCCTTCCGCCGATCGCTGGAACGCAGGTGAGCACGGGTGTTGATGAGCAGATGAGGGCTGGCTGGCGTAGGTGGAGAGGTAATGTTTTTAGCATAGCTCTGTGCGGTCCGGTTGCTAAGTTAGCTTCAATGGCGTCGTTAGCAGAGCATTGTTAACCTTCGCCAGCCTGGAAAGCATTAACCGTGTATTTACATGTCCACGCTTTAATAGTATTGTTGATTTTCTATCCATCCTTCCAGTCAGGGGTTTATTTTTTTTGTTTCTATATGCAGTTAAAGCACGATGCTATCACGTTAGCTCGTAGCTAAAGCATTTCGCCGATGTATTGTCGTGGAGATAAAAGGCACTGAATGTCCATTTCGCGTTCTCGACTCTCATTTTCAAGAGGATATAGTATCCGAGGTGGTTTAAAATACAAATCCGTGATCCACAATAGAAAAAGGAGAGAGTGTGGAATCCCATGAGCCAGCTTGTACCTAAGTTATGGTCAGAGCGAAAAAAAATATGTATTTCACTGCATTCTAGTCCGTCACTCTAACGTTCCTCGTCCACGAATCTTTCATCCTCGCTCAAATTAATGGGGTAATGGTCCAAATCGCTCTAGCTGCGTTGAAAACAATAGGAAAATATGAGGGAGTGAACAACTGACAACGTCACGCTACTTCCAGTAGGGGCAAGGTTTTTTTTTTTTATCAGAGACCAAAAGTTGCGAACTTTATCGACGTTGTTCTCTACTAAATCCTTTCAGCAAAAATATGGCAATATCGTAAAATGATCAAGTATGACACATAGAATGGATCTGCTATTCCCGTTTAAATAAAAAAAAATCATTTCAGTAGGCCTTTAAACTATTATGATAACAAAAATACATTTTGACCAATGGTCCTTTTCTTACTGACCGTGGCAGTGTGTTCGTTTGTCCACCAGAGGGCAAATTTCAATGGGGAGTAATGTATGAGTGTCCCTGCAGAAAAAAAGCAGACATAAACATTGTGAAGAACAAAATAATCACGCAAATAAGGCCACAATAAGGTAAAAAAAAAAATACATATACAGTACTGTAGCTTTAAATGTTCTGCGGTTTTATCCATTATAGAACAACACATGCACGACGTCTTGATTGAGCCTGCCAAAACAATATCATATTTTAATTGTTACTATGAATTATTGTGGAGTATAGAAGTTTAGACATTACACACGCATTTTTGGAAATGTAC